>NC_085880.1:5506483-5586483 GCF_034702125.1 Engraulis encrasicolus
GGGGACTTGGTCAAAGTGATAGGTGTTTCTTACACTACACAATGCTTCTCTACTATTACACTGGTTAGCCATGTGTATTAGTGTTTTCCTATAAGTGATCGCCCATGTGCTCCAATGTTCATCAATATGCTTCATGTGCCCAGTGTTGCAGTGCTCACACCATGGGCGTGTTCGAGGGTGTTCACTCGACAGGGCTGCTACAGTTTGCTTATTGATTGGCTGAAACGCAAATTCTTTTGCTATGTTCTATGGCTCTTTGGTTCTACTCAGTACGAATTTCTCTATTCATTGCATATTTCCCATGTCACCGTTCTACCAATTTGTTCATCCGTGTGCTCTAGTGATCTCCATGTGTGTTGCAGTGTTTCCCCATGAAAGCCTGCTGAGTTCTCTTGGCTCTTTTAGGGATGATTCTGTTTGGTCTTGCCGTTCCAGACAGCTCTCTCTCTGTCTGATGGAGACCCCAGAACTACAGGCCATCCAATTTTCTTTGCCTCCTTCCTCCACAGGAGTCCATCCCCGTCTACCCCCCCCCCCCGCCTCTCTACCCCTTAATCACCCTCTCTCCATCCCTCTTATGCCCCCATCCCCCTTTCTACATTCCTCGTTTCTCTTCCCCCCCCCCCCCCCCAATCCGTCTTACTTTCTCTCCCATCTCTGTTACCCCCCTCCTCCATTCCGCTCATTCTGTTCTCTGCCCCCACCGCGTCCATCTCCCTCACTCTATTCCAGTCTCTTTCTGTTCTCTTCCTCCCGTCATTCCTCTGCTCTGCTTCCCCAGGGCAAGACCTCTCCTCTCCGCCCAGTCATACTGCAGCAGGGTTACTGCCAGAGGGAGACCAGAGACAAAATATTACATCAGTTTGCACTCACGCACTCACACGCGGTGGAAAGGACTGATTAGTTAGTATACACACAAACTGGGTACACAGCTACACAGTATATAGCTACACACACCAGCGTCATTAGTGCTTAGTCACACTTTTCAGGGGAGATGCAATATATTTTAGCATGGGCAGACACCTGTGTACACACACACACACACACACTACTTTTTAACATGTGCAGGCTTGGGCACACACAGACAAACACACATTCATACACACATTCATACACACATTCATACACACACACACACACACACACACACACACACACACACACACACACACACACACACACACACACGCACACACACACACACACACACACACACACACACACACACACACACACACACACACACACACACACACACACACACACACCATCAGGACAGCCAGCCCATCTGAGTGAAAAAATGGGTGAGGGAAAAACCTTACTTGGAGCACAATGCCACACACACACACACACAAACAGCTGACACCCCTGCTGTCCCCGTGTCCTGACGGGCTGAACCTAACGCCTGGCTGAATATGAGCAGAGCTGCTGACAACACCTCAGAGAGAGAGAGAGAGAGAGAGAGAGAGAGAGAGAGAGAGAGAGAGAGAGAGAGAGAGAGAGAGAGAGAGAGAGAGAGAGAGAGAGAGAGAGAGAGAGGTCTGGGAGAGAGGCTGCAATTCCCTTATCAGACTCGTATCAGGGGATTTTATTTTGAGACTGTACAGTGCATTGACTACAGTCACAAGTTTGTTCTCAACAAATGGCAGGTGGCTTCAGGCAAACAGCGGGGGAGACTTAACATCAATTATTAACACAATAACAATATTTCAAACAAAAATAGTAACCACCATCACCATCCCCATCAAAATAAAATCAGTCTAGTTGTCAGCTGACCCTCACGTCTATAAAGCCTTGCTTGGCTTAGAACAAAAACATGAGTCGTCTCCCCTCATCAGCTGTACACACAAACAACCTCAAAACATGCAAACAGATTAGAGCACATGACTGCTTCACACACAACCACACAAACACAGTGGAGGCAGTCAGAGCAATGCTGTGTGTGTGTGTGTGTGTGTGTGTGTGTGTGTGTGTGTGTGTGTGTGTGTGTGTGTGTGTGTGTGTGTGTGTGTGTGTGTGTGTGTGTGTGTTACATCACACTGCTCCTCTGACCATACAGCTGCATGTTTCCCCTTCTATGATCTCACACACCATCTCTTCAATCACACACACACACACACAACCAACAAGTCTGCGCGTCCCTGGGCACAACTGTTGTGTGCTCGTTCGTATCTGTGTATGCGTGTACTAATTGTGTATGTGTTGTGTATACTTTATACGTAAATCTGAAATCTCTATACGGGTCTGTGTTTTGCATGTTGGTGTGTGTCTACGTATGCATTTGTGTGGATGCATAGGCTATATGTGTGCATATAATGGTGTGCATATACTTCATACGTACATCCATCATCTACTCCATGTATGGGTCTCTGTGCATGTTCTGCATGTAACATATTGGTGCACATATGTGAGCGTGCATATTGTTGTGCATGTAGTTTGTATACACATCCATGGGTATATCTCTGTGTGTCTGTGTCTGTGTCTGTGTGTGTGTGTGTGTGTGTGTGTGTGTGTGTGTGTGTGTGTGTGTGTGTGTCTATGCGTGCATAAGGATGTAAATCAGAGCCTTCAAATCATTCAAATATTTTCAGCTCCACTACTCGACTTGATTCAATTCAACAGTTCCTATTTTTATTTATGTTAAATATAGATAAAATGGCTCAAAAAAATTGTGCAATAATGAAAAAAGTAAGAAAAACTTCTTTACACTACTGCTTCTTTTTAAACTACTTCTTTTTTTCCTATAGTGGACGCATCGATTAATCGAATCGGCTGTAGGATCAGTGTTATTTACACCCCTATGTGTGCAATGCATGTGCGCTTGTTGGTTTGCACCTATGTGACATTTGTGTGTGTACACGAGAGTCATGAGAGAGAGGTGCAGCAAAGCCTGCTTCCTTCAGCAGAAGATGACGCACACCTTCTTATGCACATTAAAATAACCCGACACATCCAATTATGCAGACAACAACACACACCACACTAACTGGATTACAGATTAGGGAGACGCAGCCTTTGCTAGAGGTCCTGTGCTTCCTCTCATTGTTCTACAACAGAACAGGTCGCCCATCCAGGAACTCTGGTGTCATAGAGACCAATACACACACACACGCACGCGCACACGCACACGCACACTTTAAGGAACTTAACTGTAACATACACACACCTGAGCCACTTACAGCAGGCAAGCGCAACACACACACAGAACACACACAGAACACACAGAATTCTGTGCCACAGCAATGTACACACACTCACACCCCAAGGACTTTGCACCACAGGAATATATACTGGCGAATACGCACACGCACGCATGCACACGCATGCTCTTATACTTAAAGGAACACTCCACCTTATTTCAGGAAATTGCTCATCTGCTGTTAAGACCAGTACTATAACAATACATACGATTTTTCTCTATGTGCAATGCCTAGTTTGACAGTATAGTGGTTTTTAACATAGCAATGGAAGTTTATGGCACCACATAAAACATCAAATGTACTTATAAAGCACCAGAGTGCAAAACAGCTATTTAATTCTGTCTAGTGATCACTTATGGCTTGATGCTAATGGTACCATTTACTTCCGGTGACATTGCTATGCTATGTTGTTAATGTCAATCTAAGTGTATATGTAATACTTGGAAATACTGCAGAGATGGGAAAATCAAAGGGTGGGCTTCCCTTTTAGATTATTTATCCAATCCAATTATACAATAGGAAGAAAATTGTTTTGATTACTGGGTCTCTTTTAACTATAATTTATGAAGCGTATATGATTGGTTTAAAAAGCAATAATCAAGACTGTAATCAACCCATTGATGCCATATGCTACGTAGCGCAACATTGAGCCTAGTGCCGGGCACTGTATGACGCAGCTTTGGGATCATGAAATTTGAGGGTTTTTTCCCCCATTAAAAACATGTTGTAATGCAAGATGAGGGTATTTGCTGTTAAATACAATTTACTTCATGTTTGTATGTGCTTCCGAGGCTGAGAGCACCTTTTCCCAAAAATGGCACTTGCCGTTTGATTTTTGCAGGTGTTTTAGGCATCAATGGTCTAAAATGAATATGCACAAGATAACCAGTTAGAAAGCTAAAAATGATAAGCCTGCCTCTGTGTAGTCTGACTGCAGGGTGTGTGTACGTACTTTGGTCTTGTATTCATTTGTTTGCTGTGAGTGTATGTGCAGAGACTGAGAGAGAGAGAGAGAGAGAGAGAGAGAGAGAGAGAGAGAGAGAGAGAGAGTATTGTCTCATGACTCACAGCTGCAGCCTTTTTATTCCATAGGAGATGTGTGTGTGTGTGCGTGTGCGTGCGTGCGTGCCAGAGGCCAGACCTAATCTCCGTGTGTGTGACACTGTTTGTTGTGTTGTGGCAGTGGCCTAGTTAGTGAAGACACCCGTAACAATGATCCAATTACTGTCATGTGCTTCACACAGACACCACATCATCCAGGAGACACCACAGCTGAGACGAAAATACAGACAGGAAGACTAAGAAGAAGAAGGGAAAGGGAGGAGTGAAAGTGGAAGGCAGGAGTGAACAACGCAGCTCAGAAGACAATAAAGAGAGGGAAATAAAATAGAGAGAGAAAGACAGAAGTCTTCGAAACCAGGATGAATAGAGCAGTAGAAAAAAACAGCTGGAAACCATCTTTTTTCGTTGTTCTGCCCTTTCCGAGATCCTGGCCAGCTAATAGGGCCATGGGTTTGTTTACATATTGTTTCAAACATCTCACATAAGCTTACTTCAAATATCAAGTGCACTGTTACAGGCAGGGCTTGACACTGGCACCTGCCAACCGGCCAAATGCTGGTAAAACTTGGCTGTGGCTAGTAACAATTTCAGTGTCACTAGCCAATTGGCTCATCTATTTTGCCCCTTGTGTATCAATTGTTTGTTGAAAGCTCAGTTACTCTAGTTCTATTTGTTTGATTTATTTCTATATACAGTAGAAAGCTATGCACTCATCTTCTTGCTTTAGCAACTTATATTCTGAAATCTGATAAAGAAAAAAAAGAAGAAAAAATAATACCATATTTGTGGCTAATAGAATAGTTGAATGGCTAGTGACTCTGGAAAAACACTAGCCACAGTCAACCGTAGCTCACGCCTTTCGTGAAGTTTTCACGACTGCTGCCTAGGGACCCAGTAGTTTGACGCCCTTTCGGTACCGTCACATGGTAATCAAACATTTCAAACAAACAATTTAGGTTTAGGTTTAGGTTTAGGGTTAGGGTTAGGTTTAGGGTTAGGTTTAGGGCTAAGTAGGGTTAAGGTAGGGCTTTGACTTTTGCCCAAAAAATTATAGTCGAAGTTCTTTTCTAAATTAAAAACGATATTCGAATATATTCGAATATTTATCCATATTTTTTACCATTAAAATTGCCCCAGTTAGACCTGATGTCAAGCTGAAGTTGTTCTTTCCCCCAGTCAGTGACTAGTAAAAGGCTATTCCAACCAGAGATGTAGCCTAATGGCCCATTAACAACATGCATTCAACCAGCCATTATTGTTTAGCGATCGTTCAGCACTTATAAGAAGACGGTACTTAGAGGTGTGAATGCAGATTAAAACATGGCAAACCTAGCAGCCATGTCAAACTTGTAGCCCAAGTTAAAATTTGAATTGGATCATATGGGAATCATGAGAATTGAGCACACAGCACCAATATCAACAAATATGTATTTTCTATCACTAATGACGGACATTTAGGTAGTGTGTTTGGAGGTCCAGGTAAGATGACTCCTCTCGTCTAAAAACGAACATTACACAAACTAGCAGTGCGCTAAAAACATGCTAAAAGCATGCTAACAAAATCATCACCTGGAGTCTGCCTGATCTGACACCCAGACCAACGAAGCTAATTTGGTCAAAATCCAAAAAACAAGAAGTTATGGCGTAATCACAGGTACTTGTGGGTTGAATCACATAATTCCAGAAACTCGTCAACAACTCCAGAAAGTAATGTGATGATGCTTTGTTTATTAACTGTAGCCATTCACTTGAATGGAACTCTGCAGCACTCATCTGCTTGTTAAGCGGACTCTGGGGGAGACTGCCTGCCGCAAGTGTCCTGATACGGAACACAGAGAGATGAGCCACGCACGCGACTCTCCTCAACACAGCTGTTGCGATTAAACAGCCATGGAAAAAATAAATTGAGATGTTTACAAGGAGATGATTTTAATCAATACCAATGAAATACCCCAAAAAGTAATACCCATGTCAGATTCGAATATTAATGGCCAATTAATATTCGTTCGAATGTCTCGAATGTTCTTAACATTCGACTTATATTCGAATATCGAATATCGAAGTCAAAGGCTTAGGTTAAGGATAGGGTTAGGGTTTCGTAGGGTTAAGGTTAGGTTTAGGTTTAGGGTCGTATGACATAAGGCGTAAGTACCGTCCGAAAGGGCGTCGAATTAGAGTCCCGAGTGTATCAGCAGTGTTCTGTCAGCACCCCTTCCCCGCCCCTGCAGACGCTTGGATAACCATAGCAGCAGTGAGGCAATTCAAATGAATAGGCAGCGTTTCGTTGCCCAACCACGAAAAACGGGCAATAATGTGAATACTTTATAACGTGAATACTTTACGAAAGGCGTGAGATAGGGCTCCCACAGTGGCCACTTAGTGAAAAAGTTAATGTCAAGCCCTGGTTACACGGTGTACTGATAAAACTAGAAGGGCTGCAGAACTGGCTTTCTTGTCCTGTACTGAGCAGAGGCTGAGAGTGATGGGGACGACACACCTTCCAGTCATGCTAGTTACGTTACATTAAGTTACATTACACTTAGCTGACGCTTTCATTTATTCAAAGCGACTTAGTCATCATTTGTCAGGGTATTGGTTACAGTCCCCGGAGCAGTGTGGGGTTAGGTGCCTTGCTCAAGGGCACTTCAGCCATGGATGGAGATGTAGGGAGAGGTCAGGGGGGATTCGAACCTGCAACCCCTAGATTGAAAGACCAACTCTCTAACCACTAGGCCACGTGGGCCATGCTAGTCCATCCTGTCACTCAATCCCAAACACACAGACCTCGACCAGAGATGATTGCTGGCTACGGTTAGAAACCATCTCTACCTCGACAGACCTGAAGCAGCCAAGTGACCTTTCAAGCATGTTTGTTCATGCAGCTGGTATGAGTAGAGCTAGTCAGCCATGACCTAATTTTTAGTGAGTTGGCCCTACAATTGGAAAATTGCACATTCATCAGTAGGAAGCAGTACCAGTAAGAAGAATGTGGTTTGCATGTAAGCAACCTTATCCAAAGCTGAAGTGGCCACAAACAAGGCTTTTCACTATTGCTATAAAAGGCGGTCACGAGTGCTCTTATGAAGTAGTGACGGTTGAAAATCACCCCGTCATGGTATACATGAGGCTGCTGTGTTGAGGACAGATAAGACACGCCTGGTGATGTAAAGGCTTGTTCAAAAGAAAACAACAACTCCATTAAGTTTCATCTAAATCTTTTCACAACTTTTCGATCCTGCTGACATACAAACAAAAATACTCCCTATAACATTTTAACAGCACATTTCTGATACAGCAGAGAGGGCCTGGTGTGTGACGTTGGGGATTGGCAATAGGGCATATCTACACCTGCAGCACTATAACAGGAGCTATAATTAGCCTCACGTAGGCTAATAAGTCATTAGCAATCCACTGATTCATGCATCATGAGATGATGTTGTCTCACCGTACTGATCCCGGCATATTACTGCCTTGGGCATGCTACTGATGTTGCACACGCAGTATGGTGGTCTAGTCTTTTAAACCATTTAGGTGTTGGCCCACATGTAATAGTGATGATGGAAGAGAAACCAATTACTTTACTGGTTCTGATATGTAAAGGACATTTAGCTAGCAACTTGTTTCGCCCAGACGCAGATTGATGGCAGAACTTTGGCCATTTCTCACGACTTACTTGGAAATCTCGTGCACTGGCCACTGGACCACTTATGAAATACAGACCAACAATCATTTGGTCATCCCCCGCCAATCACCTCCGTATTCATCACACTGCCCCTCTCATCCACAGGAAAAAATATAATTTTCTCTCCCTCTCCTTCTTTCTTTCCCATGGTCTCTCTGCCTCCCCTGTCTGTGCCTCTGCCCCCACACACAGCTCTGAGAGTTGTCTTAAGGGGGGTTTAGAGTCGCGCGTTCGCGGGGGTTCTGCACAGAGAATGAGCCACAGCGCCCCCCTGTGCAGCGACAAAACGACCCCTGGCTGCAGTACACGCATGTTTCTCCCAGGCTGAAATGTCCGTGAGCTGAGCTATGCTTGAAGACGGTGATTGGTCAATGCGCTTACGGCAGTCCGGGGGGAACTCAGCCCTGATAGGTCAGTTGTGTTCTATTCTTCTACCCTACCGCGGAGGTTTGAAGGAAAACGAAAAACACGATGCAGATGACTTGGCAGGAAATCACTGGAGTTTACTTGACAGGGAGAAGAGAAACTGTTTTTTATTTCAGTAGTACAACTTCCAAAAAATCAATTAGAAATATCCATAAAAGGCCATCATGGAAATGATATGTTTGTAGTGTGGTAGTAGCAAAGAAGCCTCTTTGTTCTTTTGTAGTGTGGCAGCTAGCTCATTAAAAAAGGGTTCGCTAATGTCCTGTAGAGTTTGAATGGGTTTGGCTGACAGTTGCTAAGCTAGCTGTTAATTAGATAGGCTATCTATTGTATTTAAAAATGGCTTTTGTTTCATTTAACCACCTCAACTGTAAAACATGAATAAAGAGAGACTCTTGTATGCTATCATCCATGTCTAATTACGCCACAACTTTTTAAATTAATAGCAAGAAGCCTCTTTGTTGATACAGTATATAGTACAAGTAGTGTGGCTAGCTAGCTTCTAAAACAGGGTTCGCTAATGTCCTGTAGAGTTTGAATGGGTTTGGCTGACAGTTGCTAAGCTAGCTGTTAATATGGCCATTAGATGTATTGTATTTAAAACGGCTTTTGTTTG
Source organism: Engraulis encrasicolus (assembly GCF_034702125.1). NCBI lineage: Eukaryota > Metazoa > Chordata > Actinopteri > Clupeiformes > Engraulidae > Engraulis > Engraulis encrasicolus. The sequence goes on from NC_085880.1 coordinate 5,515,470, forward strand.
GCATTTTAACCACCTGAACTGTAAAACATGAATAAAGAGAGAATCTTGTATGCTATCATTCATGTCTAATTACGCCACAACTTTTTAAATTAATAGCAAGAAGCCTCTTTGTTAGTGGTAGAATTACGTTTCAGGTGGCTAGTCAACTAGCTTTGAGTTTGTGACTGATTTAGCTGGCTAGCTACTACTAGGCCCCAGGTGTGAATGGCCATTCATGCTGTCTATTGTCTTTTAAAATGGCGTTTGTCTTGCATTTAATCTCATGTAGTACTTGACCAAAAATAAACTGATGTTGTACCATCTAATTATGCCCCAACTTTTAGAAGTAGGCTACTAGTGGAATATTACGTTTTACATAGCCAGCTGATTAGCTTTGTGATTCATTCTAGGGACTGGGCTCAACTGAATGAGTTAGTTCGCCCCCTGTTGTCACGGAGGTGAATTGACGTCATTAAAATCTCCTCCTCCCTCCCCCCTTGCCCCACTCTTGAATTTTCGGCGGGAAAAAAAACACCACGCCCTTTCGCACGCATTCGCATGTAGGTCGACTATGAGGCAATACCCCCCGCTGACAGTACGTCTATGCTTTACCCCGCAATCGGCACCGCGTGACTATGCATCAGCCTTTACTGGTGAAAGACTAATCTCTCTCGCACGCACGCACGCACGCACGCACGCACGCACGCACGCACGCACGCACGCACGCACGCACGCACGCACGCACGCACGCACGCACGCACGCACGCACGCACGCACACACACACGCACACACACACACACACACACACACACACACACACACACACACACACACACACACACACACACACACGAGAGCTCATGTTGGGCACAAAGATGAACACAAACTTACACACTCCTCAGTGAAGCTCCTGTGCTGCACTAGTTAGTGGGAGACGACAGAAGGTCAGCCGCGTCGAGGCAGCAAGGAAAAGCAGAACACCCACGGACCAGCAAACCAGCCAAGCAAGACAACACACGCACACACACACACACCAGGGTCACAGCAAAGAGCAGCACAAGGGTTGAAAGGCTGCTCTCCAAAGTTGAGGAACGTACAGTACATATTTCAATCATTGGGTGTGTGGGTGTGCGTGTGTGAAAGAGAAAGAGAGAGAGAGAGAGAGAGAGAGAGAGAGAGAGAGAGAGAGAGAGAGTGAGTGAGCGATAGAGTGAGAGAGAGAGAGAGAGAGAGAGAGAGAGAGAGAGAGAGAGAGAGTGTGAGTGAGTGAGTGAGTGAGTGAGTGAGTGAGTGAGTGAGTGAGTGAGTGAGTGAGTGAGTGAGTGAGTGAGTGAGTGAGTGAGTGAGTGAGTGAGTGAGAGAGAGCGGTATGCCATGTGTGGGTGATAGGTGCCAATGTGACTGTGAGAGATGATGATGTTTGAGCAGTGTAGAAAGCCCACACAGACAGATGGAAAGCAGAGTTCAAAAAGCCACAGAGAGGAAAATGGTGTATATATGTACTGCATGCGTCTTAACATTGCAAAACAAATCTGCATTTTTCCTAAGCGTACAGAACTACTAGATTGTTGCGCGCGCGCGTGTGTGCGTGTGTGTGTGTGTGTGTGTGTGTGCATGTAGAGCAAGGACTGTCTGTGCTGAGAGAGAGCAAGTATGGATGGTGTGTGACATTTGTATGTTCGTGTGTGCACATGAGTGTGTGGGTTTGTGCACGTCTGTGTGGCTGGAAGGAGTGTGTGACTGCAAGTGGTGTAAAAGTATATTTGTTTGGCTAAGCAACTTTAATAAAATTACATTCTCAACATGAAATATGTTACATAATATGTCTTTTCAGGACACCCAGTCAAGGTGGTAGGTGTTTCATGTCAAGGTGGCCGCCTTAGCAATAAAGTACAGGGGGAAACCCTAGTGTATGTATGTCTCCACGTACCTTTCAGAGGGGGTAGCTTAAGAGAGTGAGAGCGAGTGCAGACAGTGCATGGCATTTTTATGTTCATCCTGTGTGTGTGTGTGCGTGTGTGTGTGTGTGTGTGTGTGCTAGTAGCTAGTCTGCGCGCACCTTTGAGTGTGGGTTGCTGAAGAGAGTGAGAGCGAGGGCGGATAGTGCATGACATTTTTATGTTCATCCTGTGTGTGTGTGTGTGTGTGTGTGTGTGTGTGTGTGTGTGTGTGTGTGTGTGTGTGTGTGTGTGTGTGTGTGTGTGTTTCAGTGTACCTTTGAGAGCGGGCAGCTTCTGCAGCTCGCGGTTCTTGCTGAGGTTGAAGCGCGAGGAGCTCTGCCGGCGCTCCTTCTTGACGATCTGCGGGCCGCCAGAGTACTTGATCTTGTTCAGCTGGGTGGGGGGAGGGGTGCTGTTGCTCGGACGCTTGTTGGCCTGCTGCTGCTGCGCCTGCTCGTGAAGACACACACACACACAAACACACACACACACACACACACACACACACACACACACACACACACACACACACACACACACACACACACACACACACACACACACACACACACACACACACACACACACACACACACACACACACACACAAACACACACACACACACAATTACATTACATTGAGCAGACACTTTTAACCAAAGCAAGCATACCATGCGTGCGGTAAATATAGAAAACACAGTCACAGGCCTGTTACGAAGACAGCGTTTCTACGTCAATGGCCAGCCTACACAACACAAATCCCACCCCCGTATCTATGCAGCTCATATTAAGGTTAGGTTTAAAAGAACCAGACTACACCACCACTAAGTACATCCTCAAGACAAACAGAAGCTTGGAGAACATGTGTGTACTGTACGCACGCACGCACGCACGTACACTTTTGTAAAGCTAGCCTAGCTACAGAGCTCCTCTAATGGAAATGATATGATGAAATCAGGTCCGCTTTGGGTGAGAGAGCACCAGTGGATAACGGCGCTAATTCACCAGAGACTTGGGATGAATTAATTCAACAATGTACTGTTATTTCACAAATCTGTATGAGTGCAGTCTCTGTGGTGTTCTGGTGGTCTTTTCGTGTGTGTGTGTGTGTTTTGGGTATCCTTATGTGTGCATTTATTTACAGCCATTTTTCACAGGTAAGTGTACTGCTTCATCCAGTGTCGATGTCTGTCCATTAGGGAAGTATGGTACAGATGAGCCTGTAAAATGGAGATCCATGTGCATTAGGGGGGAGAGAGAGAGAGAGAGAGAGAGAGAGAGAGAGAGAGAGAGAGAGAGAGAGAGAGAGAGAGAGAGAGAGAGAGAGAGAGAGAGAGAGAGAGAGAGAGAGAGAGAGAGAGAGAGAGAGAGAGACAGAGAGAGAGAGAGACCACTACAGCTGATTAGGCTGGGAGAGCTCATTAAACACATGGCCATGACCAGAAAGAAAAAAAGAAGGATCAAGAGAGGAAGAGAGAAAGGGAGAAAGACATGAAGAGAGAAAAAGAGAGAGGAACAGGGATAGAGGAAGAAGGGTGAAGGACAGACGGACATTAGCTAACGCAACCGCCACAATGTATATGGATAATGGACCCATAATGGTGGACAGACATTAATCATCCAGACAGGTAGCCGTGGCCACATGCACAGACAGACAGACAGACAGACAGACAGACAGACAGACAGACCCATTCAAAGACAGATACACAGACAGACCCATACAAAGACAGAGAGTCAGACAGTTTACACTAGACAGAGACGAAGTGGAGGACATGCAGTTGGACTGATCTGACTTTTAACAGGATAATCAATAAGCAGTGGAGTGTGTGTGTGTGTGTGTGTGTGTGTGTAGTGTGTGTGTGTGTGTGTGTGTGTAGTGTGTGTAGTGTGTGCGTAGTGTGTGTGTGTGTGTGAGCAAGCGTGTAAGTGAGAGCGGGTTTGAAAGGCATAGATAGACAAACATCCTAAACTTGATTCTAAAATCAGTGTCACGGTGACGTTGGTGTCAGTGTCTGTCACACAATCGTATACTCAAGCTGTCTGGCTGTCAAGTGGTCACTCTATATCTTTCAGCCTTGTTGTCTTACAGTCTCACTTTGTGGTTGCATGGTTGGCTTAGCTCTCTCTATTGCTATCCAGCTCCTCCTCACTGCCCTGTGTTGCCGAGTGACGGACCGCTGCTAAAATTAAACTCAAATGACGTAAAGAAAAATACTTACCAGTTCTAGTCACTGGACTCTCGATCATGTTATTCTGGTCAGTCCAGTCCTTTCAAGAAAATATCTAATATTTTTTTCAGCCCTAAATATTATACATTTCTTTGCTGAATGCGGAAAAAGACACAGGGGTCAACCTTTTAGTCATATCGCCTAATAGTCCATCTCTTGCTATCGGGACACTCACTGCTCACTGCCTATGTTGCTGTGTGACGACCACAGCTAAAATTAAACTCATTACTTAGTGTTTAAGTATTGGTTTTAGCCTACCTTTTAATTAATGCGTTATTATTATATCCCTGGCTTGCCACAGACTGTAATAGAGAGGAAGAGGATGACTAGTTCGGGAGCTTACATAATCAACACTTCCCAATGCATGTACGCGGTTGCAATGCTGTGCACTGCTATGCTTCAGGCACCATTATGAATCGAGGCATTTAGCTCACCATTAATGTATGTTCGGCACTCAGTGAATTTGAGTTTGACACCCCTGCCTTAGACATATGAGTCGGTGTGCTTAGCTCACGTCGACTATGCAAGTCCCCTGCGTAAGACCAGGGATGTCAAACTCAGGTCCGGGGGCCAAATCTGGCCACAGGAATACGAGTGGGCACAGGTCAATGAAACCGCTCACACTCAAATGCAACACAATACCTACCCAGGCACATTTGATTTACCGTATTTGGGAAGGAGTGTGCATGACATTTAACTATGAGCATTTAGTGCATGCACACACAATTTTAGTCCATTTTTTATAAAAATAAATAAATATTGAGTTCAGCCCACGATTTAGTTCCAGATTTTCATTTTGGCACTCGGTCAATTCGAGTTTGACACCCCTGCCGTAGACCTTGCCTCTGAAAGTGGCACGTGCTAGCGTTCAAGTTGTGCTGTTGCAGATTAATGTGAGAAACTGTTACTGAAGTCGTCTACCCACAAAAAACACTGAATACAGCCACTGTAATATTCCTACACAAGCATAAGCACACAATCTGGCTACACCTTCACATGTCACCTCAAGTCATTCACACTTAACAGGTGGGTGTGTGTGTGTGTGTGTGTAAGAGATATTGTGCATAGTGTGTGAGACAGACAGCTGGGTGTCTAGGCTTAATATGTTGCATCCTCTCCAACTGGGTAATGAAACCTGGGTTAGAATGAGCCAGAACACACACGCACACCATTGACCAGCATGTTTCCATTAATGTCAGAAGCACATGAGCACACGGGAGAATAGAGAGCTAAAGGCAGCAGAAAGAAAGACAAGGGGGAAAGTAGAGGGAGAGAAACGGGGATTTCAGGAGAACTACTGGCTACTGCCATCGGCGTGGACTGTTCTTATTCATTTCATGCTTGCCTCAAAATAACGTCCGTCTGTGCATGCATCGTGTCTGTTCGCTCACATGCATCTTCACAGGCATTTTCTGTGGTGAGCGAGTGACAGTGAGAGAGTTATTCTTGAGTTCTAGGCTCAGTGGAGTAGAGGAGCCTGGCTAATGTTGTCAGTACACCAGACAAATCTGGCGGCTAGAAGAAATGCATCCAATGCTAAGAATGGGTAAGATTTCACAAAACAGCCCACACAGGAAACTATATCTGTAGCACAGACCGTGGGCAAAAACAGGCCTCCTCTTACAGTCAACTGGCCCTGTGAATCACCCGTGAATTAATACAGACACAAAACACTGCTGGAGGCACAGCGGACACACACAGTATGAATAATCCTGTCTGATCCTCACATATTTCAATTACTCAGTGCAGTGTACAGCTTCACACATGGATGTGTGGAGACTCAAACGTGCAAATTTGATAAAAACAATCGGTGCGTGTCTCTTTCTGCTGTGTCTGATATGATGATCATTAGTGCTCATCTTCTACTGGTGGTGTCTGATTCTCTGCCTGCCTGATTCTCTGCCCGCCAGTGAAAACTTACCGGCCAAACACACCAGCAGCAACAAGAATATGCGACAGAGAATCTTTGCACTGTGTAGCAAGACTGACACGAGGAATAGAAGCGACAGAGTATGCCCGTTAAAAGCAGAATGCAAGCATTCCGACATTCCGGTTGGCGCCGTCGCCGAACCGCATCATAGCTCATTGGCATAACATTTGCCTACGTCCAACTACAAACTGTCGCCCTAGTCGCCCAAATCGCTTTTGCCTCTTCCAATACAAAGTCAATTACATCCGTCACCAATGTCACTCAAGTTGCATCTGGCCTATTCGTGCCATTACTGTGATGATTGGTGTCTGTTGGTCAGAGAGCTTTAGCAGTGTCTAAGATTTAGGGCTGTGACTTGCAAAGGTCAAAAATAAAGCATGAAAACAATACACAGAGCACATTGTGCGCGTCATATGACATACTGTGCAGTAACGCAAAGCTTTCGATGGTGACAATGGTTTTACACATGGATCTTTAGGTCAGGAAAAAAAACACAGGAATTCCTGATCAGGATAAACCACAATGTAGGACGGCCATCATGACACTGTGTGTATAGGTCCTCGCTGCGTTTTTAGCTGAAAAGTTTAGCATGTAATCCAATTGCGGTATTAAAATGATATTTTGATCCCCTTTGAATTGTGCCACGGGCTTCACACATGTGGTTTCGTACCAAACACCAATGATTTGGCAGGGTGTGTTTATTCTCATTTTTCATGCAGACGGCCTCAGAATAAAATACAGATGCTTTTGCAAGGGTTAATCTAAATTAAATTCCTAAAACAGCATGTGTAACCCAGCGCATATAATGACTGGAATCAGAAGATATTTACTCGCTACCGTGCTGTTAGATGGTCGGCTACGGTCCCGTGAACGCGGAGGGTGTCTACAGGTTTGACCAAGTCAAAATTAAGACATTTTAAGACTTTTCAATACCAACTCGCACGATCATACACAGGTTCAAATGAAGCACAAAAACCAATTGGTTATTTACATTAATGTAGCCGTTTGAAAACACAAAACTATACACAATAAAACTTTACACTAAATAAAATTCAATAATGCGTTCTAAATTACACTACATGGCTACAACTCCCGATTTCCGTCGCGAAGTTCATCACATGGCTGACATAATTATTCCTCCCTAAATTAAGCTCCACAAATTTAAGACATTTGGGTTGAAAATTTAAGACAAAATAAGACTTTTCAAGGCCTTATTTGGCGAAAATGAAATTTAAGACTTTAAGGGTGGGTTGCACCAACGTGGTTTAAATTTTAATCTACATTTAATCTAAGTTTAAGTTTTAGTTGTGTTGCACCAAAGTTAAACCCAGTTTAAACTTAGCTTCCAGTAATCTCTGGTTAAATCTAATCCATGGCTAAACTCAGATTGAATACCCCACTTAAACTGAGATTAATTTTGAGTCTGTTGCACCAGTGATTTTAACCCAAGGATAAACCTGCATTGTCTGATTAATTTAAGCCACCCCTGGAGGAGGTTTAAATGCGTTATTCGGACAACATGGCTGCTGTTATTCGTCTGCTTGAGTTACAAGATAGAGTTACACGCATAAATATTCAAGATAGGCTAAACCTTGTTGAATTCTACAGCAATAGTGAGTTTCAGATTCACAAAATAGGCCTTAATAGTCTGTTGTGGCACCCATTCTCCAGATTCTCGTTGCTTATCGCCACATGTTGTTTCCAGATGATGGATGGTGAACTATTTGGTGTCTACAAGTCCAGTCAGGTCCCCTAATATAACTTAACTGGCCTATTACAAATAGATAATGACATAAATAAGCAAATATGATTTGATTTATTAATTTGCATTGAATGATGTCACTCAAAAGTTCTTCAAGTGAGTTCTTATGAGCTCAATGGCTTTCCCATGCTCTGCAGCCTTTCTTTTTGCATTAAAATAACCTCCTTCTTCAGTCATCTGAGCAGAAATACAGAAATTGATGAGCCATAGCCATAACAAATAATTCCATTCACCAATTATTTTCCAAAATATGACGAACAAAACGGTAGAATTAAGTAGGCTTTAAAAAACGTGTCATCTGAAGATAGTAAGGATATGTCTTTAAAAGGATAATCAACTGCTGTCATTGTAGATGGTCCGGCGACTGTCACTTTTATGTTGCCTTCACCAGCTCGGGACCTCTTGAGACAGCTGACGACACTGCTCACATGACAATCGAGTTCTGGAGTTTGGCGCATGAACGCCGCTGATCCCGGAACAATCGGGATTCATGCGTGTTTTGTTTTGGTTCTCTTTTCTTTTTTTCACCTCACCTTGAGCCTCCACACCCACGACATATAATTTTAGCTGAAGAAAGCTAAATTAAACAGCCAGAGACCAGCATTACTGACATATGTGCATCTGCGATTGAATGACATTGACTGGTGTTGTTGATAGTGATTACAAGATGATATTTTAGCATTTATGATACTGTTTACATGTCAGTTGCATGCATGGGCGCCATGTTGATGATGCGTGTGTCGTCACACAAAACACAAGCTCGGGAACTCGTTCTTCTATACTTCCGCCAGAGATCAACCTCGATAATTATCGATCTGACATTGCGTCACCAAATGTTCACTCCCACTTTCCCGAGGTTTTAGGTCGGCTTTCTGGGGATTCTCGATTTTTTGAACGAGCCATTATTTCATGGTCGGACCCAACCAGTGACGTCACGTCTGTGAACAAACTTCATGCAAGCGGGACGGTGGAGTCAGAACAGAAGTGCTAGGTAGTACCACTACAACTACCGAGATGTTCATTTCTGTTGATGCAGTGTAAATAAAATAAACAAAACAGAATCGCCATCGGATTATGTGGAATGTGTGTTCTGTATGCCCTTTTGAGTAGGCTAGGTCATTACCTTAGTAACAAGAGACCACTTTGTGAACAGGATTCGCTTAGCCTACAGTAAAAACTAGCCTTGCTGCAGCTTGTTCTTAACGAAACGGACTTTAAATTAATGTTTTGCCAAGTTGTTACAATGGTTATAAATTCATGAAATGAATCATGCATTGCCATTTCGTTTAAAATCAGTGCTAAACATTTAATACGAAGTGTAATGTTGGAATATGACAGGTTATTGGTGGACATGAGTCCAACTCCAATGACGTTTTGTAGTAGACGTCAATGTGGACTGTAAAGTGAAGTCAGCATCTACGAAGCATGTTCGTTGTTTGTAGCCTAGCCTACATCAATGACGAATTACTTTTACATTTTGGGCATTAACTGTGGTGCTACCACTTGACGTCTGGTGCTGAAAAACGTCATTGATGTAGCCTACAGACATGATATAGGTGGAGCTTGGTGACGTTAGCAAAGCAGCAAAGTTAGCAACTTTTCTCCTGTCCATCAAAGGAGTTGGAGAGGGAGAGCTGCTTCGGGATTAATATTAATATACCTTCGCCGTCAGCGGGTCAATGTTTTCTTTGTACAGTCCCACTATGCCGCCTGTCTTGTGTTTCCATTGCGATCTACCGGTATCTTAACTTTGATACAATGTAACGGCCGCTACGCATTCAATGTTTACAAAATGTCAAACAGGCCGAATTCCAGACCACTGAACGTGAACGACTATCCCCGCCCCATACAACTCAATGTGTGATCGTTTGTTTGTTAAATATTCAATAATAAATGTATGTTTTTAGGCATACATTTGACCTACCCATCATTGGTGGCTGATGAACATATTTAAATCTACTTTAATCCTTGATTAAACCAGTTTAGGTAATCCAGGTTTAAATTTAAGATGTGCAACACATCTCAGATTTATTTAAACCCTGTTTAAACATGGATTAACTAAACCCAGTTTAGGCCTAAACTAGGTTTAAGTTAAGCTATGTTGGTGCAACCCACCCTAAGACCACCTGCGCGGAACTACACGTCACATTCGCTTTCAAGCTCTATAAAGCCTGCTGATGTAAAAGTAGACCCCCTGTTGGGTCAGTGGTGTGCGTGGGCCTTGCCGGACTGCCCGCCTGGCTGGCTGGCTGCGTGAAAATAGGTAATCAATAGTGTAGCCTTCACTGGTGAGGTCAACATGGGCAGCAGCATGGCCGGAGCTCTGCCTCATCATCAATACTGCTGACCTGCTCTGCTGGACATCATCTTTAGAGCTCCCTCATCTGATACGACGTGACCCAACGCGTGTGTGTGTGTGTGTGGTGTTCTTTAGATGGATTGGATGGATGGATGGATGGATGGATGGATTCAAAGGCCACACAACTGGACCAATAATGATCCTCTCTTCTCTTATGTCACTCTGACCACGCCCCTTTCACTTCACAGGGTCCACGTCTAGAAATATTCTCGATGTGTGCGGAGGCAACATGGCATCCTGAGACCGATTTGAACCGTCTTGGTGTTTGTGTATTCTCGCAAGGCTTGTCACGTGACCTAATCGCTTTATGGTGGCACTGACCTCCACTGCTAACAACAAAACACAAAAAGGTAGGATGCAAAATCTGTCCCTCCATCACACTCTGGGTCCATGCATCTCATAATCAAACCCCCAGTCCTCGACTTGTGCTTGTGGCCTCGAGATGTGAGGCAAATCGTCATTGACGAGATAATTTCCATTCAATATCTCACAAAAGCATAATTCAAAAGGTAACTCTGATTCTCAAACAGGAGGTTGAATAGGGAAAAAAGTCCCCCAAAGGTTGTTGTGCCTAGGCTGACAATGGGGAAAATGTATCGTTTTCTCCATGGAGACAGGGCGTCAGCGAAGCACAAGGCCAAAAGGTACAAGGCAAGGACAGGAAGTTAGGCTTGTTATGCAGTTAAATAAGTGGTAGTTTGAATAGCAACTGTACGTAGGTTCCACAGCTTCGCCAATGATGCAGGGCCAGGCTATACTTTTCATGTTACTGACTGTTGTGGAATTGCATTGCAACTTAAAACTAAGCCTCAAAGTAAAGTCCCTGTGCACAACCACTGTCCAGGTGCTGGTGATGTGCAGTAAGAGTAATCCAAATAAATCAAGGATGAATCACCGCACACTGGTATCTTTGCTAACAGTTTATTTGGTGAACAACGCGTTTCGATGTTGCTTCATCAGGTTCACTCAAGGATCAAAGTAGCCTTTGCAATCTGTTAAATGTTGTGCAGCAGTCAATCGCTACCACACAGCAGAATAACAAACACCTTAATGGCCATACATTACATTTACACTAGTATGCAAGTGCTGCAAGTGTAAAGAAAAATCTATACGTCTTAAAATGAGCATGTGAACTGATGCATCCTGCAAGGCAAAAAAAGAGAATGCAAAGTTACACAAAGCACACTTGTATGCTTTGAACAGTGGCCGTGGTTTCACACAATTCAGATTTGAGAAATGAGGAATTCTTGATTCATCAGACATCCTACATATTATCCTGTCTCCTTCTCTCAAAAACAAACAAACAAATATAACCAACTACACAGGTATCCTAAATGGGCAGATGCTGCATCACCCCTGTTGGCATCTATTCAGAAGGAGCCGGATAGACACAGGCAGACAGACAGACAAGCATTTAACATTCATCAGCTGTTCGGATGTCACCAGCTCCACATCAACAGCTAAGAGGCATCTTAAATACAGTGCCCTCCATAATTATTGGCACCCCTGGTTGAGATGTGTTAAAAGCCTTAAAATAAATTCAGTGTTTATTGCAGAAGAATACTGTCACACTGAAAATTGTAGGAAAATGTAGCCTTCAACTCAAATGAATTGTAAGAAAATAAAAAAAATCCCTGACTGAAAAATAATTATATTTTTTTCATTAAATCACCCTGTTCCACAATTATTGGCACCCTTAACAATTCCAGGAAATTAATAAATTAATTGAAGCATTTCTGACATTTCTACAGTATTTCTTTAGCATTTACCAACAGTTTACCAGAGCATTGTAGGAACATTTAATTAGTAATTCATCACTTCCTGTTTCCCTGGGGTATAAATATGACGTGACACCGAGGCCATTTCTTCTATCCACTCACTCTTAAACATGAGAAAGACAAAGGAACACAGCATANAAGTGAGGCAGATGTGNGTCGACCTTCACAGGTCCAGGCAGAGCTACAAGAAGATTGGCACTCAACTGCAGCTGCCCATATCCACTGTGAGATGAATAATTAAGAAGTTCAAAACACTGGAACAGTGGTAAACAAGCCTAGACGAGGACCCAAGTTTCTTTTGCCACCACGCACAGTGAGGAGGATGGTAAGAGAAATCAAAAGATCTCCAAAGCTCACTGTTACAGAATTACAACAAATGGTAGCATCCTGGGGTCACAAAGTCTCCAAATCAACCCATCAGGCGCTGTCTACACACCAACAAGCTGTTTTGGAAGGGCATGCACGGAGAAAACCTTTCCTCACTCACAATCATAAACGCAAATGTCTGGAGTTCGCCAAGCGGTATTGGGGCCTCAACTGGGACCGTGTGCTTTGGTCAGATGAGACCAAGATTGAGCTTTTTGGCAACAAACACTCTAAGTGGGTCTGGCGTGCCACGAAAGATGTGCATGCTGAAAAGCACCTCATACCCACTGTGAAATATGGGGGTGGGTCAGTGATGCTGTGGGGCTGTTTCGCTTCCAAAGGCCCTGGGAAACCTTGTTAGAGTGCATGGCATCATGAATGCTTTGAAATACCAGGACATTTTAAATCAAAATCTGTTGCCCTCTGCCCGAAAGCTGAAGATGGGTCGTCACTGGGTCTTTCAGCAAGACAATGACCCTAAACATATGGCCAAATCTACACAGAAATGGTTCACCAGACACAAAATCAAGCTCCTCCCATGGCCATCTCAGTCCCCAGACCTCAACCCCATTGAGAACCTGTGGGGTGAGCTGAAGAGGAGAGTACAGAGGAGAGGACCCAGGTCTCTGGATGATTTAGAGAGATTCTGCAAAGAGGAATGGCTGAAGATCCCTCTTTCTGTCTTTTCCCATCTTGTGAAACATTATAGGAGAAGATTAGGTGCTGTTTTGTTGGCAAAAGGGGGTTGTACAAAATATTAACAACAGGGGTGCTAATAATTGTGACACACATTATTTGATGTCAAATAATTATTTCTTTATGTGGGATTTTTTCCCCACTGAATAAATGCACTTGTATTGAAGGTTGGATTTTTCTCTTTTTTTCCATTAAGGTCCCATATTATTTAGAAAAAAATAATAATAATTGGAAGCTAAAAAACACATCTCAACCAGGGGTGCCAATAATTATGGAGGGCACTGTATCTACCCAGGAAACCTGCACTGGGGAGAGCTGAGAGGGACCAGCTAAAGAGAGGACATAACTGCCCAGCTCAGCTCTGTATAATGTTTGTGGCTTTGGGGGTTTGTGTGTGTGCATGCTTGTATAGCATAGGGGTGTTCCAAGAAGATGGTTAAGTGATAAAATCAGACTAAATTAGCCGAAAGAAAATCATAAACACACTAATAAATAAGCTGTATGAATCACTTAGTAATGAAACAGGACTTATTAGCCCACTACCTTCAGATTAGCTTCACCTCCTTTACAAATGAACCACCTTCCTTGTCCTTCTGTGTATGTGTGTGGTGTCTGTCTGTATACTACACCAATCGGGGTACAATCTTATCATGCTTAATTATTGCCAATGAAAACTTGGCTGATGTTGGCCCTGCCGTGGCCAAACGGCAGGGCACTCGCCTGAAATGCGTCTGACCCGGGTTCGATTCCCGGCCCGGGTCCTTTGCCGACCCCTCCCCGTCTCTCTCCCAATTCACTTCCTGTCCACCTCTCACACTGTCCTATCAAATAAAGTCGAAAAAGACAACAACAAAAAACAAAAAACTTGGCTGATGTGCTACTTGAGAGGGTAATACTGAGTGTGTATAATGTGTTTGCAAGTGTGGGTGTCAGAACACAGTAAAATCCTCCCATGGCTCAGAGATGGGCAACTTTGATGATGAGGGCCACATCAGAGATGCTCTAGACAGAGATAAGTCATTCTAGTTCATTTCTGGTATCCACTTTCTGTCGGGTGAACGCCCGTTTAGGAAACCTTCGGTTAGGAGACCTTCGTAGTTCTCAGGTTGAGAATAAATGGAGTCCCCTTAGCACTGTAGATGGTGGTAGCGCACTTCTTGTGCAAACACCTCAAAAATAGAAGAAGGAGGGGACAACGCCTCCTTAGGAGAGCCAACTTGAGCACACACTTTTGCATTGGGTGGGCGGGTTTCAAAGCCTCTTTATTACCCCACCCTCTTTGGCCACATTTTTTTCATCATCGCCATTGGAGGGCCATAACAAGACCACAGATCTGACTGCAACTTGCAGAGTTTGAGATGCAGTTGGTTGCTCATTGCATTGAATTGCACTGCATGCAGTTGGTTGTTCGTTGTTTGAAAGGTATGGTTGTTGGCCAACACTATAATTACTATAGATTGACTCAGTAATGTTTTTTTATCTTGCCATTTTTTTTTAAATTATGTTTTTTCTATGGGCCGCATTGAGTGAGGGCATGTGGCCCGTGGGCCTCCAGTTGTCCATCCATGGGTCAGAGGGTTGTAATGAGAGAGAGAGAGAGAGAGAGAGAGAGAGAGAGAGAGAGAGAAAGAGAGAGAAAGAGAGAGAAAGAGACAGAGACAGAGACAGAGAGACAGATGGGGAACACTACCAGAGTTACCATGCCTCATTAAAGAATATGGCAGCTGTGAGTTTATTACACCGCCTTCTGTGAAGCGGCAGTCATCTTGTGCATTATAACCAATGCTTAGTCATAAAGCTCATATCCACACAAAAGTCGTTATCTCGGTGGGAGTGACGTCATATCCTGGTAACCCAATAAACACTAAGGAAATCAGCCGGGGCTCTGTGGGCAGTGTCCTGTTTGCGCCTTATCGCCGGCAGATAATGACTATGATTAACTGCACTTGCTACCCTACACTAACTGACCCTTGCTCCTCACTTGTGAACAATGTCACACTGTGCTTGTATATGTACACAAAAGCGGAAAACTAAACTCAGACTGAGCACATAGTACGCCCTGGCGCAAACCCCCTTCCCTGAAATGAAACAATGTATTTCCTGCATTCTATTGCAACCACATCAACTGCAACGACATACACCACAATATTTGGAAAACCATTGAGGCAAACACCATGGCAAACAAAGATGTCTAACTTCAAGGCAATAGAAAAAGAAATGTTTTGAATTCCTTGTTCAACTGATGCAAGCAGCAGTTGAGCAGACATTTCAAATGGGACAGAATAAATGAGTACACCAGCACAGATTAATTTCACAGACATTTGCATTTCTGGTTAAAAATAACAGCATACAACAAAACCCCTAATTGTGGGGAGTGGGGAACCTATGTCTCAAGGGCCATTTACAGACCTTGAGGCCACCTTATCCGTACCCCGCCGACATAATTGTAATGTTATGCAGTTTCACATCTTTTGAAAAGAAATCTAAGAAACTACATTTACAATACATTTAAGCTATATTTTCAGGAAACCTAGAGAAGGTGGGGTCTGTTTTAAAAGGTGTCCACCTTCAATATAGGCCTAACGTGCAGACGGAAATACTGGTTTGTGTTCATAGTACGGCCCTTGGTGGACTTTATACAATTTGAGAAGGAAAAGATGGAAAAGATTCCACCCCTGTCCTAATTGCTCCTGGTGGCAGGGTGGCATACCTGGTGGATGTGAGGCATACATGTAAAGCGCGTTGAGTTCTCGAAGGAATGGAGAAGCGCTACATAATTGCAGTCCATTTACCATCCATGTCTGCCAAACAAAGCTTCAGACTTCACTTCTACATATATCTGTCCATCCAGAAATGTTACATTAAACCGTGTTTGAGCTAGCTTGCTTGCCTGAGAACCAGGGGTAGTATTCCATAAACATGGTTAAGTGATAACCCTGGCTATATGTAAGGGTTAACGTTCGGCGAGAAGGTCGCTACCGTGGAATAGCAGCACGACAGAGAGAATCTTTAGACCCCGACGCGGAGCGGAGGGGTCTTGTTCTCTCTGAAGTGCTGCTATTCCACAAAGCGACCGACTCGCCGAAAGTTAACCCGCTTATTATATGGATATACTTAAATGATTCACACATGCGGGGCCATTTCTTTAGACCTATTTAATGTTAAGATTGTTGCTGCGCAAAACAAAACAGTGCCGTTGTGGAACACCGCTAGGCAACAGCTAGGTAGGCTAGCCAGGACAACAGGTGTTGTCTATCACAGCAGCTGATTAGAGTGACAAAAGACCGGGCCCCCAGGACAACGGGTGCTGTCTATCACAGCAGCTGATTAGAGTCTTGTTGAAAAGTCGCTTTAGCAGTGAAAAGTCTTGTTGCCATTGACAGCGGTCTGTTATAGACCAACCCGTCCGTTATCGAAAAATAACAGACGTCCGAACGTTGGGGAGCCCCGTTGAAATGAATGGAGCATTCGACAGATGACGTCACAACCATATAATAATAACTAATAATAGTTAGCCTAAGGCAACACTTAGTTAAGAAAATGAGGATTCCAAGCTCTTCTTAATTTAGATGATTTACCATGACCTCAACGTTAACGTAACCAGGTTTACTACTGAACCAAGTTCTTAGAATACCTCCCACCTCCTCCCCCCCAAGGGCCACTGACTCATCATATCCAGAGCATGTCTCCCAAACACAGCGTCCCATCAGAATGTGAAATGAAAGCGTCAAAGTGAACGCCCAACTGGGAAACTCCAACTCCCATTGTCATTGTGACACAGCACTCCACAGCACACAAGTGAACAACACTGCACACAACGAAATTGCATTTATCCCTCACCCGTGTAAGGGGGCAGCCCCCAATGGCACCCTAAGGGAGCAGTGCGGTGGGACGGTACCATGCTCAGGGTACCTCAGTCATGTAGAAGGATGGGGGAGAGAGCACTGGTTAATTACTCCCCCACCAGCCTGGCGGGTAGTGGGTCGAACCGGCAACCTTTGGGCTGCAAGTCTGAAGCCCTAACCGCTTATCCATGACTGCCCATTGCTGCCATGTGCTTCTTCATTCGATATTTATTGTATACCCATTAAAAACAGACGGCTTGCTTGTATGCATCTTGTGTGTGCGCGCGCGTGTGTGCCTGTGTGCTTTATTGGCAGTAAACAGAGTCAGGAGTTACTGCCCGTCTTCTCGTCTCCATCCACAACATCCAACTGCCACACCCCCATTCGTTTGTCGTATCGACATGAGCTACCCATTCATCTGTGCTACCAAGACAGCGCACTGAAGTAGTGTGCCTAGGGGGTTAAGGTAAGGGCCTGTTGGTAGCTCATCTTGAGTGAGCAGCCCATCTTGATGGAGTATACACTGCTGTCTCCATCCCTGTTGCTTGAGGGAGTCCAGGCCTGGCTAGGAGCATTTCAGCTGCATACTGACAAGTCTGCTTGCCTCTCTCTTCCCGAGGGCCAGGTAGGCTCACAATCAACCCAGGAAAAACCCATTCACAAAAACGAGAGCACACAACCCATGAGGGTGGGAAAATCACAAGCTTTGGTATGGGTTTGCAAGACAAGGTTTGTCTTTAAGCTACATTAAAGACCAACTGTGTGTGTGTGTGTGTGTGTGTGTGTGTGTGTGTGTGTGTGTGTGTGTGTGTGTGTGTGTGTGTGTGTCTCGCAGCATTCAGTCTGCATTCAAGAAGAGACTCAACATTCTTGAAGCGTGATTACCTCGTCTGCATTTTCAGTCCCCTGCTCCTTTCCGCCGCTGACATTACTGTTTTTCGTGCTGCCTTTTGCAGATTTGGTTGGTTCCTGCGGACGAGAAAACGGAATAATCAGTGTGATTAGTCGATTGCATGATGTCCTACGCGCCTTGATTTGGACAGGGCTCCTTGCCAGACAGAGGGCGAGGTCATTATTAGGAATCATTGTACATTTACTGGCCAGTTCGGGTAGGTTGCTTGATTAACAGTATACACCTAGGCATTAGAATAGCTGTTTGTGCAGACCCAGTCTGTATTGAGTTCCGGACCGTGGCAGGCCAATATTCTACTAATAACTGCGCCGTCTATGTCAAGACCACGCAGACAAGGAAAGCCATAGTGCAATTACTGCAAGAGCTCTGCCTCTGACGAAATTACAAAATGACAGAATCGCATCCGACAGCAGACCAGGAAACATCTGCAGCAACATTAAACACTTAGTTCTACATCACTGACAACAATGCTGGTGTTCCTGGCAACTGGGGCACATCCAAAGAACATTGACATGTCGAAGAACAGAAAAAAGGTAGCTGCACCAAATGACAAGACCCCCTGACTGTCTGTCAGAATGAACAAATAGAGGAAGGCTCGTTTTCACGATGAAACATGACGCCTCCAGACATCTAGTAATAAATGACAAGTTATCTGTTGAATGGCAACATAACTATCGTTAGCGTTACACAAAATCAGTGCAAAACTGAAAAGGGGGTTGTTGGTACTTCCCCGGCTTTTTGGTCGTACAGAGACATCAAGCTGGGAAGCAAACATCTTTTCACAGTCAGCCTTTAATCGCCACAGTATAATACATTTCCTCGCTCATGTCGATTTGACAAATGCTGCCAAAACGTTATATGTCAACGCAAAACAGCTAGCTAGATGGGAAGCTAGCACGCTAGGCGGCTAAATAAATGAATTATTAAAAGTAATTTTAATGTGCCCTTGCCACTCATCAACTAGAACGTTGGAATAGCCCGCGCGCAGACATGCATTCAATTAGTTCTGGAAGAGCACTACAATGAATAACTATGTCGTATTTGCCCATATATGACACATTCGTTCAAATTTTGAAAAAAGAAAGGGGCTTTGCCACCAGGGCTGGTACTCCATCACGTCACGGGCTATCCGTTAGCTGTACCACCACTTAGCTCTGCTAATACTATGTTAGGCCATATAGGCATATTTGCTCAGCTGTCAAAACATAAAGAACATCTTCCACCAAAGTTGATCCATATTATGGTCTAGTCTGCAACCTTGATAGCGCCCCTCTAGCTTCATCCGTTGCATTACGTTACCTTTTCTTTTTTAGTTTTATTCGGCATTTTGCGGGTGTTGTTTTTCACGGTGACTCCGTGACTGACTTCCTCAGGACTGGTGCGCTATGCTTGTACTGCTTTACCTCGAGGTCCCTGCGCCCTTAAAGTCCGAGGCCAATTTCATTGGCCAGAGAGCCATCAAGAAAAACCTCATTGGTTTATGGGACGTCAGATACCCCAGCGACAAACTCTGCAGCGCACCTCATTGGGCAACAGCATTATTAGGGGTAACGCCCTTCTTAAAATCTGTCTGGAACGGGGTGTTTCTTTCTGCACTCTGGTTGTGGCGGCTATCAAACAACCATAAAAGTGTGGGTACCGTTGGCTGCATGGGCCCTAGGAATGGGAATTGTGTCATTTATTGTCACAAATGTCAATGTTGTACATTAGGCCTACTGAACATTTGTACATTTTTCATTTCGACAACAGCGGTCATCCATCATCCTGCCACTCATTACCAGAGTTAATTTGCATTTCGTCATCTTTAAGATGTTCTCCCATAGATTCTTTGGTTCTCCCACTTTGCATCTGGCCCCAGCCCATTTGCAGATAGACCTACCTGCTGTATTTCCAGTTGACAGACGCGGTGGTCCCTGAAGATGACACGAAGAAAGGACATCTCAACATGACACGAATGGACTGGACATTCCTCTTGTTCGCCATCTCCGTCTTCATGTAGGCTAGATTTATTTTTTTCGGCAGGCCTACTGTGAGAATGATCCTTATTCAGTTAATTAGCTTGTCTCTCCGTGGATTGTTTCATGTTTCATAGGCTACTCACCTGTCTGATAAATATCCTGTCTCTGTATTTTGACTGAGATTTTGCACGTGTTCTGCATTAGGCTACATTGTTATTTAAATTTAGGCCTATTTTACAAATTGACTCACAGTCTACACTTGAACCCGGTCAAATGGCGTTTGGTGAATTAATAACATCATCTGAAGATTATGGGTGGTATTGTTAATGTTTTTGTTTTTTTTAATCGTCAGAAAATCGCATCGCATTGGTGTAGAGTTAAATTTTCTATCTGCCGTCGTGATATGGTGTGTTTTCATGCTTATGGTGTTGATGTGTGTGAAATGGACAGTGATGGGCAGTAGCTTCGCTACAAGCTACTAGTTTAACTACATTTCCCAGTAGCTTGGTCGTAGCTTCACTACTTTATGTATCGAGTAACTTCCCTGTAGTTGAACTATTTTTTGTCTTAACCCTTATCAAAAAATCCTTAAGGAATCCAGTAAGGTAAATCCTGTAGGATCTCTATCAGATTTTGGAACCAAAATCCTACAGGAATCCTATTGGAATCCAGAAGGCAGAATCCTACAGGATTCCTTTAGGATTTCAATGTTCCTATAGGATTATTTGTTCCAAAATCTGATAGAAATCCAATAGGATTCTGATGGGATAATTCCTATAGGATTTATATTCCTATAGGATTTATTCTTATAGGATTTATATTCCTATAGGATTTATTCTTACAGGATTTCTATTCCTATAGGATTTGTATTCTGTGGTGTTTATTATAATAGGATTTTAAAACATAGTTCACATAAACATAATGCAAAAAAACAACACAGCAAATGAAATGGTCATATGCAAAATATATTTATTATTTCATTATTTGATCATTGTGTGGGTGTCATTTTTGCCTCATCTGAACAGTCCTGTGCCATTGCTTGCTTGATCATTGAAGTGTCCACATCAAATTTGTTTGTGAAGTAGTCTGAAAAAACAAACAAACAAACATACAGAGCAGACCAACACATGGAAAATTAAGACATGAGAAAATACATAGGCCTACTGAATAGACTTTAAAACTCTATTGAGAATCTGTGGCATGTGCGGGAGAGGGTTTTTTGTGTTGTTGAAAACAATGCGTGTAGCATGGATGGAAATCTTGTGACATTGTCAGACATTTACAGTGCATCCCGTAGGCTAAGTAATTCACATGTTTTGAGTGTCATGGGAAAAGCTACCTGTTTGTACTTTATTTGCACATATTTTTTTTTGTCATAATGGGGTGTTGTGTGTACAATTTTGAGTAAAAGAAAGGCAAGCTGAGAAAGGAATTGAATCCATTGTGAATAAGGCTGTAACATAACAATGTGTGGAAAAAGTGGAGTGCTGACAGTGCTTGCTGGATGTACTGTATAAAAACTATTCCTTGTCTGAGAACTTTGCTGTTTATGTAAGCAAGGTATTGTAGTGAAAAGGTACTCACTTATGAGGTTTTTTTGTTGAATTTTACTGGTGGTTTTCCGGTATACGAGTGCGTGGCTAGGACCTGCCTTCCAAAAACTGCCAACATATGGTCTGTTGCCCTCCTGGGGTCACTTCTTGTGGTTGTCTGTGATCTCTGTTGTCGGGCCTACTTGAACCTAAAACAAAACCAAAGCACAGGAAGAGAATAGTTACACTCATTTTAATGAACACCAAAACAGACTCTTGGCAGAGTTGTGATTACCTCATTCACTCATTTTTTTTTCTTTCTTAAAGCCCATAGACTCTTAAGTTTTAACTCCAAGATGTATTCTAGATGATGAGTGACAGTATAGCAATCATTTCTGAATGTTAAGCAGTCATGCAACAATGCCACCAGGTCACATTTAACTTAATTATGATCTTATGTGTAGTTTTAGACTTACCGTTTTTCTTGCTATTCTCAAGTATTTCCATCTGGCACCAAGAAGGCTGATGTTCCTGTCTGTTTATCTGATTTTGACTTGTGAATTCACTGTGAAAACAAGAGGGACCCATTCAGTGAAGGCAATATGAACTCAGGAGTTGCACTTATATTAAAAGTGATATAACTTACATTATAAAATGATAATGGCGTGGCATCTGGTCGCTGCTCCCATTCCCCCACATTGTAAAGAAAGTATTCAAATATGCCCTATGTTCAAGAACTTCATGTAGCCACATTTCCGAGTAAACTAAGAGAACATGCCCTTCCTCCCGCCATGGGACATAGGGCCTAAATTTGAATAAATTCTTAGAAATGTGGGAACATGGGCCAGCAGGTATAAGCTGCGGGACCAATGGGCTGTGAGACCAATGGGCCTAAAAATGAGTGGGGACCACTCTGTGGGAACATATAGACATGCACCCGTGGCATAGCACTTAAAAGTTGAGGGCTACTATGGATGCCAGACCATTATCATTTTATCTTACTTCCAGTGTTGGGCAAGATACTCAAAACAGTAATGCATTACTGATTACATGTTATTGTCTTTTCAAAATAATCTCTTACACTTCACTATTACCATATTTGACATGTAAGGCATTACACTACTTTTGCATTACTTTAGTTACATTCCCCAAAAGAACTGTTGGCCTAAATATGGATCTGGAAATGTATAAAAATGTAAATCAAGCTCATGAGTCATGACCTTTTCACCTCCCATCCAGGAGGTGTTTTTGACAGCATGTAGACTACCAGGTTCAGGAATAGCCTCTTTCTGACCCACCACACTGAATAAATCCCACTAAAATCCAGGACATTGTAATGTGTTGTAACTTCAGTTATTTAGCATGGTAAGTAAGAAAAATGCCAGATTTTGCCCTGTAATGCCTTACATTGCTGTTTGCATTACAGCAAAAAGTAATGCATTACAACAATTAATTACTTGTGTAATGCATTACTGCCCAACACTGCTCACTTCAAATGTCCAGTGGGAAAATGGGGAGATAACACTGAGGTGGTAAAGGCTGTGATGTGTGCTTGCAGTGGTGCATAGCAAGTTTGACAAAGAATAGATTATCATGATAAACTTACCGTAATGTCCTTTCAGTCAGTCATCATGGGCCACTTGAATGGTTTGACAGCCCCAACTCCAGCAGGAAACTTGAGGACGTTACTGCAGAAATAGACCTACATTTTAGACTGCAACGTTGTCAGACTATAAACACACGACCAACATACAATGTGATATTGCAAACCATACAATATAAATCCAAATAAAAACTCACCTGCTTGCTGGGTAGGCTACGTTTCACACGTTAGCAAACTTGCTAACGGTAAAGTTACGGCGGCACTTCAGAAGTCGGATATCGATTAGTAAACGCGTTGAAGAGGTCCTTGAAGTGACAGTATTACAGGCAAACATTTCGGCAAGTTAATTAAACGTTTTTGTTCTTTTTTTTATCAAGCCCGAGTTACATCTCTAGTCCAATAGCTACCTGAATATGCGACTGCAACGTCACTTTGTTTCCCTTGACAACCAAAATCATTTCAAATTTAGCTGCGCTCGCTTAGAATTCTAGCTGCGGAATCTTGTAAATCCTATAGGATTTTCTAATCTTATAGGAGACAATGAAAATCCTATTGGAATGTATATAAATCCTATAGGATTTTCGTAGACCTATAGAATCTTATGGGTAAAAACAAAAATCCTATTGGATTTTAGATGAATCCTATTGGATTTTCAGAATCCTATAGGAAAAACAGAAAATCCTAAAGGATTTTTTGATAAGGGATGTAGCGACGTAGCTTCCACAAAAGCTACATTTTGTCCTGCAATGTTGCTCAAAGAAAAAATGTTGACTCTTTCCTGAGATCTAGGCAGTCACGCCAGGGAGTGCCCCACACTGTCCCTCAGAAACATATCATGCCCCCACTTGGACTTATTGGGGTCACCCTAGGCCTGTGCCCTATAATGATATTTAAAACATACTGAATGTATAATGAATATCAATTAAGTATAATGAGATCAATAAAGTTTTGTTTAATGAAGGTAGGCCTATCTGTTATTTTAATCTGACATTATGTCGGGACAATGTAGCTTATGGTGTAGTGAACTACATTTCCGCACATTTTTGTAGCTTAGCTCACTACATTTCTGATGGTGGTAGCTTTAGTGTAGTGAAGCTTAATTTATGGTTGAGTAGCTGATAGCTTAGCTTACTACATTTTACAAGTAGCTTGCCCAACACTGGAAATGGATAGGCCTATTTCTTATCATTTTTAGTCGATTGTGAGAGGAAACTTGCTACAGTTGGCTATTTCCTCCTAACTATTAATAGAGCATTTAGTATTTAGCTAATGCATATTTCGCTGAGCTGTGAATGCTGGCTTTCATGCTAATTTCATATTCAGTGTTTAGGAGGCCCTCAGTGGCCACAACTTTCTGAAAATAGGCCCTAACTTATTATTCATCATAACAGTATAATAATATAATTGATAAATATAATGTAGCCTAATATAATAAGTTATGTTATACTGTAATACTGTATATACTATAGCCTATGTTTTGTTGGGCCCCAGATTTTTTTTCATATTTTAAAGTGGGCCTTGGTGTTTTGAAGTTTGAGAACGGCTGGTGTAGCAATAGAACTTCACTGGAGTCTGGACACTGCGCCGTCACTGTCATAAAATGCTTCTACCACCCCCTTCAGGACAAATTTGGCTAGTTCAACGACAGTCCATCAGTGGTTTCAACTAAACGTTGCATGATGCTGAAGGCATGTTGAGACTGTGAAGTGCAACGAATAGAATTGGTATTTTAAGCCATTGGCTTTTCAGCACAGGGGCCACAACAGGGGCCAGGAGGAGGAAATCTACAGGGGTCCTGGCCCACTCTGGCCCCTGTCTAGAACCGCCCCTGCTAGAAAGGCAGGTGTTTGTTTGCACTGAACTTTTTGACCTCGCCCCCAATGCTGCGCTCAAGTTGCTGCCTTTGTTCAAATGTAATAAATGTGTAGTAGTCAGACAGACAATGCCCTTAAGGTTTTACTGTAAGAAAACACCTTTATTGAGAATACTGACAGCTATACACAGAAATAATACACAATATGCAAATAAGAAGTTACCAGGGAATGATATGAACAAAACAGAAATCAAACATGCGTTGTACATTAACCTACATTGTAGTAGGCAAAATCTGTCAGTTTATGAATGCAGTAGGAGTGCACAGTAGTCGACTGTGATAAATCATTAGCCTTATCGTGGCTGAGCCACTGAAATATATAAGATTTTTTTTAATGGAAAGCATTTATGAAATCTCTCATCCCATTTGCCTTGAGTGCTTGCGAATCACTTACCATAGTCCCATGTGTGTCATGGAGCTGGAACTGTAGAGGCAGTCACTGAGAAAAGGGCAACACTGTCAATTGTCTCACCAAAATTAACTAACTAATTAAATAACTAAATGTTATAGCTACAGAAATAGCTACAGTTGGCTATTTCCTCCTAACTATTAATAGAGCATTTAGTATTTAGCTAATGCATATTTCGCTGAGCTGTGAATGCTGGCTTTCATGCTAATTTCATATTCAGTGTTTAGGAGGCCCTCAGTGGCCACAACTTTCTGAAAATAGGCCCTAACTTATTATTCATCATAACAGTATAATAATATAATATAATAAATATAATGTAGCCTAATATAATACGTTATGTAATACTGTAATACTATAGCCTATGTTTTGTTGAGCCCCAGATTTTTTTCATATTTTAAAGTGGGCCTTGGTGTTCTGAAGTTTGAGAACGGCTGGTGTAGCAATAGTCTATTATAGAACTTCACTGGAGTCTGGACACTGCGCCGTCACTGTCATAAAATGCTTCTACCACCCCCTTCAGGACAAATTTGGCTAGTTCAACGACAGTCCATCAGTGGTTTCAACTAAACGTTGCATGATGCTGAAGGCATGTTGAGACTGTGAAGTGCAACGAATAGAATTGGTATTTTAAGCCATTGGCTTTTCAGCACAGGGGCCACAACAGGGGCCAGGAGGAGGAAATCTACAGGGGTCCTGGCCCACTCTGGCCCCTGTCTAGAACCGCCCCTGCTAGAAAGGCAGGTGTTTGTTTGCACTGAACTTTTTGACCTCGCCCCCAATGCTGCGCTCAAGTTGCTGCCTTTGTTCAAATGTAATAAATGTGTAGTAGTCAGACAGACAATGCCCTTAAGGTTTTACTGTAAGAAAACACCTTTATTGAGAATACGGACAGCTATACACAGAAATAATACACAATATGCAAATAAGAAGATATCGGGGAATGATATTAACAAAACAGAAATCAAACATGCGTTGTACATTAACCTACATTGTAGTAGGCAAAATCTGTCCGTTTATGAATGCAGTAGGAGTGCACAGTAGTCGACTGTGATAAATCATTAGCCTTATCGTGGCTGAGCCACTGAAATATATAAGATTTTTTTTATGGAAAGCATTTATGAAATCTCTCATCCCATTTGCCTTGAGTGCTTGCGAATCACTTACCATAGTCCCATGTGTGTCATGGAGCTGGAACTGTAGAGGCAGTCACTGAGAAAAGGGCAACACTGTCAATTGTCTCACCAAAATTAACTAACTAATTAAATAACTAAATGTTCAGCATAAGCACATGTCTATACTGCACATGCTGCTACATTAGGTCTGATGAGTGGTGTGTGGAGGTCCAAGGATTTACTGTAGGCCTAACATGATTAAAGCTTTAGCTAGGGCCTATTGGAACAGCATTGCAACTGATCCAATGTGTTGTGTTACATGAACAAATAAATAAATAGCTCCGAACCCTAATTTTGCAATGGTGCTCTCAGTGGCTACATCAGACAAAGCAGATTCTTCTCAGCCACTAACACAATTTGCTGCTTCTTCAGATCACCCATGTTCGGAGGCATCAGTGATAAAACATGATTCTTCACTGCTGCTGTAGGCCTACTACTTACTTCCAACTCAGGGCAGGAGGAGGGCCAAGGTAAGTGTTCACAGGATGCGAAAAGGTGTTTCCGGGTGCATTTCCCTGGGTGTAAAAGCAGTGATTAAAGGTGTGTATGGCATCCAAAGAATAAATACAGCTCCTTTCTAAAAAAATTACAATATCATGGAAAAGTTGATTTATTTCCATAATCAATAATGTTAAACTGTCATAGATTATAGATTCATGGTCCACATTGTAAACTATTCCAACAATGGGTTTGTTTATTATTACATATTGTGGGTGTCCAGCTCCACAAAAAAAAAAACATGAATGAAGTATTTAAAATAATAATAATAATAATAATACAATATTGTGATGAAATCGCCATTTTCTTCAGGAAAAAAAGGAAAGAAATTTGGGTCACATCAAATCAGTTGAAATTTGATACTTTTTAAATAACATATCAATGTTCAATACTTGGTTAGGAACCACTTTGCCTTAATCACTGTCATAATGAGCAGTCATGGCGTCAGACTTGTAGCCCAAAGGTTGCAAGTTTGACTTCAGACCTGCCAGGTTGGTGGGGGGAGTAATTAACCAGTGCTCTTCCCCATCCTCCTCCATAACTGAGGTACCCTGAGCATGATACAGCCTCAAACACTGCTTCCTTGGGGCGCCATTGGGGGCTGCCCCCTTGCACGGGTGAGGCATAAATGCAATTTCATTGTGTGAAGTGGACCTTTGTGTGCTGTGTCACAATGACAATGAGTTTCCAGGTGGGCTTTCACTTTTTTTCAGTTCACAACATTGAAGTCAGTGGCAGGGGCATTGCATGGGAGTTATGGAAGCCTTGATGCTTTGCCATCAGCTGTTTTTTGTTTGTTTGTTTTATCTGGTGACCCACACTTCCCTCTTGATTATACCCCATAGATTACCGTACCACGGGAAGTGTGGGTCACCAGATCAACAAACAAAAAACAGCTGATGGCAAAGAATCTGGGCTTCCATAAAATGCCTCTGCCATTGACTTCAATGTTAAGCGTATCATGGCATTGATTAAGACAAAGAGATTCCTAACCAAGTGTTGAACATTAACATGCATTTAAGGAGGTATTATATTTCAACTGATTTGATGTGACTATTTTTTTTCTTTTGGTGATTTCATCACAATATTCTAATTTGTGAAATCTTCAATTCACTTTTTTTTTTTTTTAAAGCTGGAAGCCCAAAATTTATGAGAAAACAAATTAATTATTGAAATAGGTCAAAATGTGGGTAATGAATCTATTATCCATGAAAGTTTAAAATTATTGATGAAGTTATGGAAATAAAATGTGCTTCAATTACTTGTTTGTGGTCTCTTGTCATCTTATAGGGTCTGTATTGGATTCATCAGGCAGAGCTCCGTCATGACATGTAGCATGGCAGTATTTTTCATTATTGTCCCCTATTACAGTGACTTGTATGGCGTCTATCTTGCATGGTCAATGCCTGCGCTTAATCAACAGTCTATAGCAGTGTTTCCCAACCAGGGGTACGTGTACCACTAGGGGTACGTGAGCACACTGAAGGGGGTACTTGGAAAAATGCAATTTTTACAAATGTATCGAGCTTAGTTAAACTGGGATAGAGAAAGCGATATGGAACTTGACTGGGGGGTACTCATGGCACAACGAAAATGCTTAGGGGGTACACAAGATGAAAATGGTTGGGAAACACTGGTCTATAGTGATTGATAGGCATAGCATCAGTCTACACATAATGCATTTCAAAACATGGTGATATGGCTGCATTTTTCTAATATAATTTCTACTTTCAACAAACTACACAGTACACTGTACAGTAAATATTCTAACACTAAGAACACTGACAGTAAACCTGTTCAGTATTGTGCTTACTCTTACTGTATGGCTAGTTCAGAAATCAAGATCATCAGTAGGCTACAGATCAGGTTAACAGCCAGCCCATATATTCAATGTTATATTCAATATTTCATTAAGAGGTATTAACCAGTAATAACGTCTTGTGAAGTTATTTGCAGACATTATTCATAAAGCATATGAATATTTACTGAAATTAAAAATAACTAAAGCAGCAACGTCTTCCACTAAATAATTCTAAATAGTGATTTTTCTAAGTTGCAGGGCTTGACACTAAATGCAAGGACATTCTACAGAAAGCAAAAAAAAACAAAAAAAACAATTCTGGCTAGCAGAAAGGGTAAATGGCTAGTGACTCGGGGGAAAAACATTAGCCACAATGATCAAAAAAGTTAATGTCAAGCCCTTGTAAGTTTGTGAAAAATAATCAAGGTACACTGTGGGTCTGTATGGTTTATTTGAGCAGCATTTTCCAACAACGGGTACAGGTATAAGCGTGTCGTTTGATTATTTTGTGGCAACTCATTCTAACAGACAGAGGACCTGGTTCAGGCTTAATGTCCAAAAGGAAAACATAAACAGAAACCACATCACTACTGTAGTTTACATGAACTCATTGTGTCCTTGTTTCTGGGCATCACTGCAAAGAAAGAGACAGTCTTTATGGCGCAGAGGAAAGATCAGACCATAACAATGACACTTGGTCGATGCATCATCATCAGCTGCTTACCAGAACTTCTTGTCTTCCACATGTTGGATGTGCCGAGTATCTGTGTTTAAAAACATCTTTCAATCAATTCAGGATGAATGGAGAAAAAAAAGGAACACCCAACTTTAGAAACTGATTTTGAATTTGCATATGTATGAACATCAGATAAAGTATGACGTTGAAATGATATATTACATTACCTTTTGGGTATTTTTTTTAAACAGACATTTTAGCAGAGACCTTACAGAGTACATGAGGGACAAGTGAAGTTGGCCATCAGGTGGCTTAAAGACATGTGTAGAAGGAAGCTGGTACACCTACATCAAATGAACAGATTGTTTGTCACGGGATCAGACTAAAGGAGTTGAGTTACGTCACTGAGGGGCTTTCACCCTTTGATGCTATTGTTTTATTTTTTATAACCCGGTACTCAGACAAGCCATCTCTTACCGGTTGTAGTAAAACTATACCCATTTTGTCCTATAATTTTTTTAAAAAACGAAAAAAAGGAGGGAAAGAGAACAAAAAGTAAGTATTTGTTTTTTGATTCTTTACAGTTCACAATCATTAAAAAACAACTGCGGTAAACACCCCCAGAGGCTTTATTTTACACAGTCTGCTTGAGGATCTCTCAGTAGAGGGCTCACTCTGGGGGGTCAAAGGAGAACTCGAATGTATCCAGATTGAACTGCTCTGTGAACGCCCCAGGCGGTGGGCTTTCGGAGCCCAGTATTATCGCCATGGCGTCGTCGGAGTTGGGATCGCTGCCGGTATGCTCCAGGTTGACGACCCCTGGCTCCATGACCTGCTGGACCCCTTCGACCGCCTGGACGGTGACTGTGTCCATGATGACTTCTGGAACCGACGCCTCCGTGTCTGGGTCCAAGTCGATTATCTCCGGAGAGTGTGCCTGTGCTTGGGTTTGAACAGGCTCGCCAGGCTGGGTGTGAGCAACTGCCTGGGAAGGAACAGCTTCCATGGCGGCTTGCTGGAGAAGAGCAATAGTCTCTGACCCAACAGTCTCCATGGACTCTTCCTGGGTGGGAGCAGCAGCGGCGGCGGCCACTGACTCTGATTGGTCCCCGACAACATCCTGGACAGCCGCGGCTGTCTCAGTTTGGTCAGTGTCCATAGCTTCCTGTGCAGGAGGGGGATCCTCTTTATCTGACTGGACAACAGCAGGGGGATCCTCTTTATCAGACTGGAAAGCACCTGTGGTTTCAGTATCAGCTTCCTGCACAGGAGCAGATTGGGCAGAGTGCTGTCTGGGTTCATCAGCCTCGGTCGGAGGCTCAGGCTCAGGCTTAGGCTCAGGCTCAGGCTCAGGCTCTGCCTGAATTCTGGCCGAGGCTCTAGTTGCTCTGGTGGAGGCTCTAGTGGAGGCCCTAGTTGAGGCTCTGGTGGAGGCCCTAGTTGAGGTTCTGGTTCTGGTCTCCATGGGAACAGGCTGCTCCTTACTGGTCTCCATGGGAACAGACTGCTCCTTACTGGTCTCCACGGGAACAGACTGCTCCTCACTGGTCTCCACGGGAACAGACTGCTCCTTACTGGTCTCCACGGGAACAGACTGCTCCTTACTGGTCTCCACGGGAACAGACTGCTCCTTACTGGTCTCTATGGGAACAGACTGCTCCTTGGTCTCGGGGACTTCCTCAGGGGTCTCCTCAGGGACCACCTCAGGAGCCACCTCAGGGATCTCCTCAACTTCGCCTGCCTTAGTTTCCACCTTGGCCTCCTGAACGGGCTTAGGGGCCATGCCACTGGTGGTAGACGGGGTCACCCCGCTGTAGAAGATGTCGAAGAGGTCCTTGGCTTTCGCAGCGGCCAAGTTGGACTTGGGCTTTGTGGATCTGGGGGGTGTGGAGGAGGTGGGAGGAGGCTTCTGGATCATAGGAGGAGGGCGCACCATTACTGCATGGGTCTGCTCGCACTCCGGCACGCCTGGTACTGCCACGTCCGCCTCAATGTTCATCATACACACCCCAGGAGGTGGGCCCGGAGGCGGTGGGCCCGGAGGCGGTGGGCCCGGAGGCGGTGGGCCCGGAGGCGGGGCCGGTTCTGCCACGTCCGCCTCGAGGTTCAGCATATACACCCCAGTCCGAGGGGCCGGAGGTCGTGGGGCCGGAGGCCTTGGGCCTGGAGGTGGTGGGCCTGGAGGAGGCGGGTCTGGTTCTCGTTTAACAAGTTTGCTCCCCTTCTTTTTGGAAGAAAGAGAAGGCTCTGGCACAGGAGAAGGCTCTGGCGCAGCAGAGGCCGGGTCAAGGATTGTGGGGCCAATAATCGGAGACTTCAGCTTCACCTCCTCTCCCCCAAAAGCCTTGGAGATCATGTCAGGAGAAAGCACATCCTTCTTATCCTCTTTCGGCGGGGGAGGTGGCGGGGCCTTCATCGGGGTGACTGAAGTGGGTTTCATGGACAGAACCGGGTTGACTACTTGAGGGGGAGTGGACTTCCGAAGCGTCATAGGCAGAGTCGGTGTAGTGGAGGCTTGCCATATGTTGGTGGGGATAGCTGCGGTGGACTTGCCCGCCAGCTTCATCGCAATCATCTTGGCTGCGTTGATGGATCGGGTGAAGGCTTCGTCGTCGTTTTCCTCCGTGGGCGCCCCCAGCACCC
The DNA here is from genome assembly GCF_034702125.1 of Engraulis encrasicolus. NCBI lineage: Eukaryota > Metazoa > Chordata > Actinopteri > Clupeiformes > Engraulidae > Engraulis > Engraulis encrasicolus. Next base: position 5,547,432 of record NC_085880.1, read on the forward strand.
CCGGCACCTTGGTCTGCTCCACAGCCTTGGCCGCCTCCTCATCGTCTTTGATGAACTCCGCCGCCATGCGCTCTGCTTCCTTCTCCAGCTGGGTCTTCTGTGGTTTCTTCCAAGTGAACTTCCCGAAAGACCCTCCAGTTTTCTTGGCGGGCTCAGGGGCGGCGGCACCTCCGGCGCCCTCGTTCTTCTTGCGTAGTTTGGCCAGCATGGCTGGACTGGGGCCACACATCACCTTCGGAAGCTCGACTGGTTTCTCTGGTGCCTCACGCTTGTCTTCCTTGCTGTCTGGCTTTTTCTGTCTGTACGACCGTTCTTTTTTCTGCGGCTCCTCTCTGGTCCACCTGGGCCTCATGTCGTCCTCGTCCTCATCCGGCTTGCCGTACTTGGCTTTGCGACCTTCTGGCTCGTCCTGGGGGTAACGTGAACGCTTCTCCCCTGCCCGGCCTCTGGCTCGCTCCTCTTCCTCCCGGCCTCTGGCTCGCTCCTCTTCCTCCCGGCCGTACCTGCCCCGGTCATCTTCTGCCTTGCCATATTTACCCCTGCTGTCCTCATATTTACCCCTGCTGTCCTCATATTTACCCCTGTTCTCCTCAAACTCTCGCCTACTGGGCTTGGACTTCAACCGCCCTTCGCTGTCGTCCCTTTTGCCGTACTTAAATTTGTTCTCTTCCTCCTCTTTCTTTAAGTACTTGGGCCGCACGTCTTCTTCCTCTCTCCTACCGTATTTGGGCCTGTCCTCTGGTTCATCCCTGCGCCCATATTTGAATCTGTCTTCCTCTTCATCTCTCCTTCCGTATTTGGGCCTATCCTCATCCTCCTCCCTCTTGCCATACTTCGGCCTATCCTCCTCCTCCTCCCTCCTTCCATATTTGGGCCGGTCGTCCTCATCCCTCGTCTTTTGTTTGACTTTCTCCTCCTTTTCTTCCCTGAACGTTCGGCCGAACTTGGATTTGCCGCTGTCCTCCTCCTCTCGACTGTGCACAGGCTTCTTTTCCTCCTCCTTCACGATCCTGCCTTTTGGCTCCTCCTCCTTCTGAGGGGTCGGCCGCTCCTCCTGCTTGCTCTGCTTGGCGCGCTTGAGGTACTCCTCTCGCGAAGCTTCGGCCTCCTGTTTGCGCTTCTCCGCGTGTTTCGACTCGGAGCTCATGGACATGCCTGCCTGGCGATCCAGGTTCCTGCGCTGCTCGTACAGGGGATTCTCGTATATGCGTTCCTTGCAAAGAAAAGCAGAAAAAGTAAACTGTTAGGCACTATTATGTCCCAAGGTAATCATAAGTGTATGTACACTACTTGCAAAAAGTTTTGGCGCCTATCCATGTTTTTGGAACGACCGCTAATTACCTGACTTTCAATTAATCACTTGGCTTCAGAAGTCACTCATATGAAAGCTACAACACTCCCAAAGTTTTATGTGCAAAAATACATTTCCTGCACCAAAGGAAGATTAATCGTTTAACCCATTGATGCCTGATGTTGCATTGTGCAACATTGGCCCTGGCGCCTGGAGCTGCATTACGCAAAATTCAGGCTCATGAGATTTCAGACAAAAAATCTCTGTTTGTTTGAGATGAAGGAACACATCCTAATGAAAGATGAGGCTCTTAGCGTTTAAATGCAACTTGGTGCATATTTTTATGTGCTTCAGAAGCTGAGATATTTAGGTTTTTATAGACTGAGGGCAGCTTTCCTTAAAAAGGGCTCAGGCATTCAGCATCATTTTTTGCAGGTGCCTTAGGCGTCTATGGGTTAATGAACACAGAGCGGGTAGATTTTCACGAGACAAAGGTTTTTTTGCCTATAGAAAATAATGTGAAAATGAGCAGATAAGTCACTTCAAATACACAGACCATGTATCATACTTATTCACTGAATCACTCTCACTTTCACTTCTTCAGAAAATCAACTTTGACCTTAGGTGTTTGTTTAGGGTCATTGTAATCATGGAAAGCAACATAATGAAAAACAATGAAGGTCAATGAGTAATGGTAACGTATTGCTCTACGAATAGCGAATATATCTATGTATTCATGATTTAGTCAATGATAAAAGCCCTCAAACACCAGCAGCATGCATGCAGCATTTCCTGATGCTATGCAAAATGTTGCTGTGTTTTGAAGTGATTTATCACATTATTTTCTGGAGGCGATAACACTTGTCTTGCCAAATCTGCCGTTTCCATGCTCATTAAATGATAAATCTTTCTTAAGCGCAACACATTTATTTTTGGGGTTGTAGCCGTCATGAGCGAATTCTGAAGCCAAGTGATCAATTAAAAGTCAGGTTATTAGCTCAGCTGTTGTTCCAAAAACATGGATAGGTGACAAAACTTTTTGCAAGTAGTGTACAGGTTCAGTTGTTCATGGTGCACCAAACAATGTGACATAATTTTGCAAGCAATAAAATGTTAAAATTGTGTTGGACATCTTACACTTAGATGCTAAGGGTTAGCGATTCTGGCGCTAAGCAGTATTTGTACCTTGTACTTCTCATTATGTGCATGGGTAATGACATGCTCTTCTGCACAGATGGGGTCTCCGAAAAACTCCTTGCACAACTGGCAGTAAAATCCCCTCACCGCCATCAAAAACTCAGCACCTAAGAGGAAAATCAAGGAAAAGGTTTTTACTTGATGTTTGAGGGAACATTTATGATTTTAAATCAATTAGTTACCCTTTCTGTGTTACCATGGAGAGGGTACGCCACACTGCAAGAAGACGAGTGTTGCAAGTCAGACTTTATTGAAAAACTTAGCATTAACATTTTTTTTGCTCTTTCTTTAAAAAAACAAAAAGCTAAATTCTTTTCAAGCTATACCAACAAAGAATGCAAAATAAGACTTTCAGAATGAGTGTGGTGGTGGTAGTTGACAAGAGTGAAATGGATTTAAGTACAAACTCCTGTAAAGGATTAATGCCCAAGTAAATGAGAAAACACATGTCTGAAATTGCATTGTTAATCTATGGAGCATTTGCATTTGTTGTAGTTGTTGATGTTTTGTTCAACACATTAAGACCTGATGGCAATCAAGCCACCCATTCATTTTAGCATTCTAAAATAAATGTCATATTCAGACAGAAAAAATTACTTGAGGACTAAAGACTAAAAGTGCCCTATGGTATTACATACCTTTGACATTAATCCTTTATCTGGATGAAGGTTACATTACAGAAAACACAAACAAACCTTAAATGGTTAAATGCTGACTGAATGATTGGGAGCGGGGCATATTGCTTTACCTTTCGCAGGCTTGGTGATCCTCTCTGCAGGATTCCGTTTCTTCTCTGGCTTGTCGGTGTCCGGGGCCCAAGGCCTGTCGTAAGGGTCTTGAGACTGATAAACCAAACAAAACAGATCTCGTGGTGAAAGGATGGAAATCACAACCAATATTAAAGCCAAACCTCTGGGGACCGCAGCTTGCTTCTGAAAGGTAAAAGTGTTTTTTTTTTAGTTGTTCAACAATTTACATTTTATATTTCATGGAATATTTCATACAACGACAGAAATGTCAAACACATCTGTTTTTTAAATCACACACTAACCTTTCTGTGCGACTTGCTGTGCATGTGAGTGAAAAAATCAAACATGGCGCCACAGGTGACGTTACAGTGTTTGCACCAGTGGTTCCCCGCGTCATAGTACTCAAATTGTGGTACAGTTTTCTCCACAGCGGCGGCGACAGCAGCGGCGACGACGGCTTGATTCTTCGCCATCTCTGCAGCTGCCCGTGATAATGACGCCGGTGTCTGGTCAAGAGGAGGAGGGGGGACACATCGGAGTTACTGAGGGAGGCCACTCAGAGCAAAGCATCAGAATGATGGAAGGTGGGGGAAGGAAAACAGAACTATGTGAGCATCAAATCAAACAACATCACCTCATTTAAAAAAAAAAAAAAACAAGTTAAACAAAACTCCACTTGGGGGTATCTGAAGTGGTCTTACCTTAGCCATACAAGTCCTTCTGAGTTCCATTCAAGGGAGGTGTTATGTCAGCAGTGACATGAGCAGTTACTACGGCTGCTTTAGCTCAACGCTAACAACATAACCACGATATAAGCATGACAGGACCCGAGTAGCCAATCTGAAATCCTGCATGGCGGTATGCTCTGGTTATGTCTGCTGGGTTTCAGCTTGTGAATTTTAGGCCGCGTGTGGCATGTTCAGAGAATTTCCGATCGTCCAAAATTCAACGTAATGATTAACAGACCTTATCTTATATGCTCAGGTCAAAAGTTGTTATTTTCGCCTCTTTTTTTCCTCCGTGTTTCACTTCCCTGATCACAGATGACAGATCACCAGATGTGAAGGAACATGTAGACATTTTGATTATTTATTTGGATTCTTCCCGCCAAAAAGATTCCTTCAGCACCTTGATCTTTCCTCCTGAAATTCTTCTGAAGCAACAACTCCAATTTCTACGGAAGTCATATACTTTCCCACAGAAAATCGAACACGCAATTCTTGTGGTGATTTAGACCTCAGATGAAAAGGTGTATAGTCTTTTTTTTTTTTTTTTTAAAGCGCTACTCATTATGATCAAGTCAAAACTGATATGCAAACTGAACGATTACCATTTGCTTTCCACAAAAACGGAATAGGATGTCATGCGTGAAAGGCCTGCACATAACACGCGTCACGTGTCAAATTAAATTATAGTGGCAAGAGTTTTGGTTTATCAGGCAAGTGAGCGGAAGAATGAGGTCTGAGCAAAAATGCTGCAAAAACTGACATGGACAAAAACAAGGCTTTCGCTCAGATTCAAGAGAAGAGAACCTTAATCAGGGTCTTACAGTGCCTCAGATAACATGGATGACAGAGTTGCACCAGTATAATGTGCCAACATTACTCAAAGCCCCTTCCATACACGCGCACACACTGGCGCGCCATGACCTTGTAACTGAATGAAATTAAATGCATCAGCGTATTCTAATTGTTAATTTTAGTAGGGAGTAAATGAAATAATCTTTAAAAAGAAAATCTTTAAACCTTGACAGACTACTTAAAATTAAAATAACTAATCCATAGACACATTTAAAATAAGATACCCAATATCTACCAGAATATGAAATATGTTTTAGCGATGAACCATCAAATCTAAGCCAAAGCTAATCTGTGCTTAGCACTTTATGCTAAAGAGGACATGTTAAATGGTTAAATACTGTAAATGGATCAAGTAATCAAAGATCTACACATTACCAAAAACAAACAACAAATATATGATCGAAATAATTTAAATATGAACTCTCACAACATCACTCGGGAAATATGACACCACACACACACACACACACACACACACACACACACACACACACACACACACACACACACACACACACACACACACACACACACACACACACACACACACCCAACATTACTCTTGTGATTCTGCCCTGTGGCAGTGCTGCTACCTTTGACGAGACGGCAGACGTGGAGGCGGAGGAGGAGGAGGGCTGGCGGGGGGCGGGGGACCTCTCGCGGCTGCGCGCCCGGCCCTGGTGCTTCTCCTCCTGGGCAGGCTGGGCGGCGGAGTCCCGGGAGTCCCGGCGGGGCTTCTCGGACGACACGGGCAGGCCCAGGATGAGGGCCACCTTCTCCAGCTCGCGCAGCTTCTTGTCGCTCTTGTCGTTCTCGGAGCGCAGGGAGGAGATCTGGGCCATGACGTCCTCCTGCAGCCGAGTCAGCTCCATCAGCAGAGGGTCCTTGTGACCGTCCTTCTCGCGGCGCTTCTTACGCAGCAGTTCGCCTGAGAGAGAGAGAGAGAGAGAGAGAGAGAGAGAGAGAGGAAACAAAGGTGGAGATGGGAGGGTGGAAGAAGAGAGGAGATGGCAATGGAATAGGGGAGGGAGGGAGAGAGGAAGAGAGGACAGTGGAGGGAAGAAGGGAGGTTGACGTTAGCAAAGTAAAAATAGAGCCGTGAAAGTTAGGGAAATGGGAGGAAAGAACGGAGTGGTAGACGTTAGGACAGTGTAAATGGGGACAGTGAAATGAAAATAGGAGGGAAGTACAGGCGGGAAGGGAGGGGAAGGTATAGAGGGTAAGGTGGTGGGAGAGAGAAAACCAATGGGAGGGATGACAGGGTGAGGAAAGAATACAGAGAGGGAAATTAAGAAAAATCAGAAAAAGGGAGGAAGGAGGGGCCAGAAAATCAGCGGGAGAGTGAGAGAGAGAGAGGGGCGTAGATGTTATAATGAAGGCAATGAGGGAGAAGATAAAGGCAAAGATGAGGGAACAGACAGAGGGAAGCATCAAAGGACAGAGTGATTGACATGGGTGAAAGGAAAGAGAGACTATATGGCGGAAGATGATGCAAAAAGCTAAAGAAGAAGCAGAGTCTGCATTGTACCTTGCTGCTTACGAAGCCGCTCCAACTCCTTCATGAGATAGTCTTTCTTCTTCATCCGAGAATCTCTGTCTTTACGCAGTTTCTCTCGTTCCTCCAGTACCTGCATAGGAGGGAAAAAAAAAAAGTCATTTAATAAGATAAACGAATATATAGGGCAGCCAAGGGTAAGTGTTTAGGGCATCAGACATGTAGCCCAAAGGTTGCCAACCTGCCAGGTTGGTGGAGGCATGGTACCGTCCCGTCACACTGCTCCCTTGGGGGCTGCCCCCTTGCACAGGTGAGGCATGAATGCAATTTCGTTGTGAGCAGTGTGCACTTGTGTGCTGTGGAGTGTTGTGTCACAATGACAATGGCAGTTAGATTTTCCCAGGTGGGCTTTCACTTCCACTTCACATCTACATTCAAGCGGTTAGGGCGTCAGACTTGCATCCCAGAGGTTGCCGGTTCGACTCCCGACCCGCCAGGTTGGTGGGGGGAGTAATCAACCAGTGCTCTCCCCCATCCTCCTCCACGACTGAGGTACCCTGAGCATGGTACCGTCCCACCGCACTGCTCCCCATGGGGCGCAACTCAGGGCTGCCCCCTTGCACGGGTGAGGCATAAATGCAATTTCGTTGTGTGCAGTGTGCAGTGTTCACTTGTGTGCTATGGAGTGCTGTCTCACAATGACAATGGGAGTTGGAGTTTCCCAATGGGCTTTCACTTTCACTTTAATATCTTTGAGTACAAAAGGTATCTTTGAGTACATCAGCTCTTGGCAATAATTACAACATGAACTACCGCAAGAGTCAAGAAGTGGAGCAAAGAACTGCCTTCCTCAGCAATTCGGCTGCCAATGGGCAGTTGCATTGCAACCCACAAAGTAGCTACCATAGGAAGCAACGATGCTTTCCAAGAAACACAGACAAGATCATCTTTGGTAGGGCATCATCAAGAACAGCATCAATAGGCTTAAAGGTACACTGTGCAGGAAATGGTCAAAAAAGGTACTGCAACTATGCTGCTCATTGAAACTGGGTTGCCTTTTGCCAAATTTGATCTTTTCATTAAAGTTTACTACGTAATAAACTTATATTTTCTAGTATGGTCCAAGTACAGTCATTTTTGCAGCTAAAAATGGCTATTTTTGGAAATCCAAAATGGCGGACCATGGAGAAGATCCACCTTTTCATGTATGAAAAGTGCAATTTTTCCAGTCATAATGAATACTTAGAATTTGATGCTGGTGGTAAGTATTCATGAAAAAGGTAACATTAGTGAATGGGCAGCATGAATTCTGGAAATAAACAACTAAAAATCTCACACAGTGTCCCTTTAAGGCTACATGTAGCCAGTGATCGAAGGCAAGTTGAAAAAAGCGCATTACCTAACGTGTTTATTATTTCTCATGGTCTTCTGAGCAGGCTTTAAGATTCAATTACCAATAATAGACTTTTCCGTACTTCAGTTAAGTCATGAAAAATAAATTCCACAAAATTACAATTAAAAAAGGTGCACTGTGTAGGATGGTCAAAGTAGTGTTCATTAATATTTACTCAATAATACACTAATATTTACTAGTATGACCAAAGTAGACTTAGTTTTGCAGCTAAAAATGTCAATTTCTAGAAATTCAAATGGCGGGTATGAAGATCCACCTTTTCGAGCATGAAAGGTGCAATTTTTTCCCAGTCAAAATGAATACTTGATTGTGATTTGGTGGTGGTGGTAAGTAGTAGTGAAAAGGTAATATTTGTGAGTGGGCAGCATGAATTGTGGAAAGAAACTGCTAAAAAAAATACATTACTCAGTGCTAGGGCTGGGCGATATGGCGAGATTAAACCGTGAATCATGAAATCAAGTACACAATAGTCTCCAATCTGCCAAATTGGAGAAATCATATACATAGAACGTCTTGCAGTGATGATGTTTACCATCAGTATCAGAGTGATGTCCACTTACTTAGTGTTGTTGTCTTTTATTCTTTACATTATTGTATTTCAATTTTGCACTTTATGAGAGTGTCATCAGTGCTTAATTCATTACTAAATTGCTGTTTTTTGTTGTTGTTGTTGTTTTAATTTTTTCGATGGAAGATCGTGATGACAAATCAGAATCAGGATTTAGTGTTTAAAAATCTTGATATGACATTTTTGCCATATCACGCACCCCTACTAAAGTGCACCTTTACAGATCCCCTTTACATTACCTTCGCCTTCTGTTCCTCCATCTTCTCCTGACTGTAGAGATCTTTGGCTGAGGGCTTCTCCTTCTCCCTTTCCTTATCCAGTCTGTTCATGGTCACGGTCACTGTCACAGCTAATATCAAATAGAGAATGGGATCAATACTCTTCCCATGTCCTATACCCACAAGTGTGTATTACAAGGTCACCTTAAAATGCATTAATTATTACAAAGACGGAATGCTGCTAGTCTTCAGGGGAAAAAAACAATACTGCAGCAGATTATCAAGGAAATGCTACAATAATTTGTCTTGCAATCATGTGTGGACATTGCATCTTCAGGTTGGAAATTACAAAAGAAAACATCACATAAGACAAGTCTCATTTGCATTTTTAAAAAGAAGAATTCATGGAGAATGAAGAAAAAAATAAAATAAAAAGCTGTGGACAATCCCACAAGGGGTTCTGGAGCTCTGAAAAAGACACCCAAAATGATTTGTCAGACTTGTGAGGTCTTCTGGTCAAACACTGATGGGGTTTCCTTTCTAAAAATAGCTTTTTATGAGTGTTCCTACTTGTCTCTACAAGGGAAAAAAAAATCAAGAGGCTATGTTGGGCACAAATATGTCTTCTGAAGGCCTAAACAGAGCACAGCCAAAAACTCCAGTACAATTTGTATCATCTTTGAGGGAATGCCATGACGATGCAGGATCATACAGACCAAAACTGACAGTTTTGCAACAAACTATTCCTATCTATGTACCAGCATGCCAAATTTGAGCTTCCTACATGGTTTAGTTCTTGAGCTACGGGCTTGTGAACTTTGACAAAAAAAAGAGTGTGAACAAAATGGGCACCCCCCTCCCCCAGTAAAATTGGCTGTAACACGGAGAGTATACATCTTACATTCAAATAAAGTAACAGTGTTTCTCTTAAGTACCATGGGTACACTTAGTAATATTTTCTGAATTTTTTGAGACCTAAGTGCGCGGGCTCCTGTTGATTTGGCGTGGAATGACCCAAAAGTGGTATCGGTGCATCCCTAGTAACTACAATATCGAACTAAATACCAAGGCTTTGAATGCATTTTCTCATTTTCAATGTTGGCATAGTTACTGCACTTTGCCTTCGTAGGGGCAGCATTCTCTTCAGACAGTCCTGACTAGTCAGGAGAAATCAGGATCAAAAGGCAATTCTGTACAGCAGACAAAGCATCACTTACGTTTCCTCTCCAGCACCGGCACTGTCTCTGGCTCTTTGCTCTGAGATGGCACCGTCTCAATGACCCTGAGGAAAGGGCTGTTGTACTCTGGTCTAGAGGGCCCGGCTGGAGGCATCATCCCCGGCCCCATGGGGGGAGGGGGGTACATGGGCCACCCCTGCCCCATGTAGGGCACATAGTTGCCGTACTGGTCGTACCCTGGCGGGGGGTAGTTGGGGTGCGGGGGCATGCTGTGCGTCTGCGAGGGCGGGTAGACGGGCACCTGGTGGGGTTGGTGCTCACCCAGCCTGGGGATGGTTTGCACCTGCTGTTGCTCGGGAACGGGTAGGCTGGAGACGGGGCTCTCTGAGGCGGAGGGACGTGACCAGCTGCGGTCGGCTTTCGATGATGCTGGCGGTGGCGGTGACGGCGAGGACTTGCGGTTCTTGGAGCCGCGGGAGCTGCGGTGCTCCGAGGGGGAAGAGTGGTCCGACTTGCGACGTCGACTCCAGCTGTTGCTGTTCCTTAAAAGCAGAACAAGTGGAAAGAAAAACACAATTCAAACTGAGAAAGGTGCCTTTAAATAGTTATCATATAATGGTCCATCTACCATATATGCTAACCAACGGGCTAGAAACTATAGTGTTAGTAAAAGCAGTCGTGCCCAAGCAGTCAAACATGCTGTAGGTACAAAGATGGCGATTTGTACCTTACATACAGATCGACAGTTTTGTTGTTTTGTTGACAAGATGATATAGTTAACTTCCAGCTAAAATAGAGTTTGTCAGACTTTTGTGCAGTTTTTGGATTTGTTGGGTGGCATTGCAGCAGTCACTAAAGACACACATACACAAACAGAAGAAACAGGACTGAAAATATTACTGATGGTTATCTGCGTTACCCGTACAGACTATGCAAATGGTCAGCTCTTTCCAGGTGGCTTCCTTTACATCAGGGGTGGGAAACCTCTCATTCAGGGGGGCACTTCAAATCTTATTAAGTCCTCCAAGGCTCGTACTATGAACACAAACCAGGATTTCCCCTTGCACTTTAGGCCTACATTGAAGACTGCCACCTTTTCAAAAGACCCCACCCTCTCTAGGTCCCCTTCAAATCTATCTAAATTGTATAGTAAATGTAGTATCTAACTTTTCTTTATAAAACAGGTCATATTTCATTTGCATAAAATTACAATTAATGTCGGGGCCTTATAAGACAGGCCTCGAGACATAGGTTCCCCACCCCTGCTTTACATAGAGCCCATGAAACCGAGATACCAGAAAAGAAACTCAATAGCTCGTAGCGCAAATCATAACGAGGGTCATTCCATGTCAATTCACACGCCTTCCCCAGATGACCCTCTCCAATTTACCCGATATCTCACATGCAGGTACCTTTTGATGTAAATTGAAAGAATACCAAGTATTAGCACCCTATGTCCATCGGTTGCAGAGATGAAGCCCTCCAAAGTTGGGGTGCCATGCCCACTTTTCAAGCCTGTGAATTGCATACAAAATTTACAAGCAGATTTTGACACCTCTGGTTTTTGTTTGAAGGAAGATACAGGCCTACAAATCACCATGGCCCATCAATATGATCCTGTCTACCAGATGATGTGCTTACAAATGGCATGCCTTGATTATTTTTGGCTATATTAAGCCTTAAAAACTGAATTTGTGAAACGCGTGTTGAAGAGTCTTGCCATTTTGGGGTTCCAGATCTTGGAAACTATGTATGCTTTGGGAGTTATAATTGATTTTCCATCATATTTGGAAACTGTACAGTGTATTCCAAAAAATATAGGGCGCTCAGACTTCGAAAGATAAAGTAGGAGGGACTCAAAAACGGCTTTGGGACAAAATTACCTTACGGTACCCTCTACTTCAGGCTTCAAATTAACCATGTGGGCACTTGATGACTGGAACGCCCTTTTAACCCCATGTACAGTAGCACTGTATCAAACATTCAAGCTTGAAAAAACTTTGTTTTTCAAAGTTCTTCATATTAATCTTGGCCTTCAAAGTATATGTTTTTGTCTATGTCTTATCACAGTGTCTGTTTTGTCTGCTGCCATCTGCTGGTCAAAAAATGCAACAACAGTGTAATGTAAGAAAACAAAAGGGGCTGGAAAATCTTGCCCATAATTTACCAATAAAGTAGCCTAGAAATCTTGACGCCCCTAGGGGTTAAGCTCGCTAGGCTACCAATAAAGCACTTTAATTCTACAGTATATTGCTATATATTAATTATGATATTAATTATGATTTTAACGAGCATTATGCAGAATGCTCAATCATGATTACATTTCCACCAGGACACCCCCACCCCCATGTCTGGTAGAAATGTAGTGCAGGGTGAGGCCACCTTGGGACTGGCATCATGATTGAGCATTAAGCAGTCACACTTACGAAATTATTTAAACTATACATATTCATCATGCTTGTTAAAATCATAATTAGTATATAGCAACATACTGTATAATAATTACAGTGCTTTATTGGTAAATTATGGGCAAGATTTACCATCCCCTTTTGTTTTCTTACATTACACTGTTGTTGCATTTTTTGACCAGCAGATGGCAGCAGACAAAACAGACACTGTGATAAGACATAGACAAAAACATATACTTTGAAGGCCAAGATTAATATGAAGAACTTTGAAAAACAAAGTTTTTCCAAGCTTGAATGTTTGATACAGTGCTACTGTACATGGGGTTAAAAGGGCGTGCCAGTCATCAAGTGCCCACATGGTTAATTTGAAGCCTGAAGTAGAGGGTACCGTAAGGTAATTTTGTCCCAAAGCCGTTTTTGAGTCCCTCCTACTTTATCTTTCGAAGTCTGAGCGCCCTATATTTTTTGGAATACACTGTACAGTTCCCAAATATGATGGAAAATCAATTACAACTCCCAAAACATACATAGTATCCAAGATCTGGAACCCCAAAATGGCAAGACTCTTCAACACGCGTTTCAGAAATTCAGTTTTTAAGTCTTAATATAGCCAAAAATAATCAAGGCATGCCATTTGTAAGTACATCATCTGGTAGACGGGGTCATATTGAGGGGCCAGGGTGATTTTTAGGCCTGTATCTTCCTTCAAACTGAAACCAGAGGTGTTCAAATCTGCTTGTAAATTTTGTATGCAATTCACAGGCTTGAAAAGTGGGCATGGTACCCCAACTTTGGAGGGCTTCATCTCCGCAACCGTTGGACGTAGGGTGGTAATACTTGGTATTCTTTCAATTGACATCAAAAGGTACCTGTATGTGAGGTATCGGGTAAATCGGAGAGGGTCATGTGGGGAGATTCTGGGAATCATGTGAATTGACATGGAATGACCCACGAGAGACTTCGTTTCGTCTCAAAAATAAAACAGACACGGATCTACGTGTATATACCATTATGTTGGTCAGTTGGAAACCGGTTTACTTTTTGGGGTGTTTGCACACCGTTGCTAATTAGTTACCAACAACGATTTCAAGAAACGGGGTCTCTTGCCAACCAAAACCAACAACAATAGCAACAACAAAACAAAGAAGAAACAGAGCGACTACAATAGGGTCCTACGCACCATCGGTGCTCGGGCCCTAAAACACACACAAACCCAAACAACCAGACAACAACAAAGCACACAAAAAACGACCACCCATCCACCAAAATGCCTAAACAACCACCCAAACGGTGTGCCAGTCCAGTGCATAGTATACCTGCTGCTGCGGCTGCTGTGAGAGCTTCCGCTGGAGCTCCTGCTGCTCCTGCTGGAGCTACTGGAGCTGCTGCGGCTGCTGCTACCGCTACCGCTCCTGCTGCCGCTACCGCTGCGGCTCGAGTGTCTCCGATGGCGGCCGCCACCCCCCCTCTTGGGCGGCGGAGACTTGCGCTTGGGCGGCGGCTTGCTGCCCTCCAGCCGCTCCTTGGTGCGCGTGGCCATCTTGCTGATCTCCGAGACGCCCAGGTCCAGCCCGATGGTCTTCAGCAGGTCCTGGATCTTCTCGTACTCCTCCACCTCCTCGCGGGCGTTCACGTCGTCTGGACCCACCCCCGGGGGGAACTGCTGCTGCTGCCCCTGGTCCTTGCTCTTGTCCTTGTCCTTGCCTCGCCCTTTCGTCCTCCTCTCTGGGGATGGGCTGAGGTCTTGGTGTCTACTGGAGGCGTCTCTACCGTAGGCTGATGGGGCTGCGGTCACGGGGCTTGCCGTGGCGTACGGCTGGGGAGTCATGGCTGAGGGTCTGCCGCCGCTGTCGGCGAACATGTCCACGGCGGCCATCCTGGGCTCGTCCTCGTCTCCGTAGAGGAACTTCTCCTCCTCGTCCACGCACTTGTTCCTCTCCTCCTGCTTCTTCATCTCCTCGAGCAGGCCCAGGAGCTTGCTGAGGTCCTCCGCGTTCTCGCCCTGGCCCATCTCTATGGGGAACAGAGCGCCACCTTCTCCCATGCCACCGCTGCTGCCGTGGGGGAGGTTGGAGCCACCAGAGAGGGTGCCGTCCTTCAGCTCCCCCAGGACGGACATGAGGAGCAGAGGGTCCAGACCAGACAACTCACTGTTCTGTAAAGGCGAGAGGGGTAAAGAAACACAAAAACGGCAGTTAATCGTTTTGGGTTTGGGACCGCTTTTTAAAAAAAATAAAATCTCATGTTGTATTCTTGAATGCAACACTAAAGTACACAGCATCAACTAACAACATTACATTCCCGACCCCAGGGGTTGCAAACATGTCGTGCTGCGCCTAACCGAAGTGTTGATACAGCATGACCCTGAATTTCATGCATACTTGAATATATGATATGTCTTTAGATTTCCTTTTAAAACACATTTAATTTGTTTACATTCTTCTTCTATTTGTATTATTTTGGAGGACTTTGCATTCGACTTTTTACAACCATGCACGTTTTACTGTTAATTTGGAGCAGTGTTGTCATGTCAATGTAAGTTACACTGTAGTTCACTGTAACTTTGTTGGCATGTAACTTTGAAACAGTCTGACCTACCACCAACTCAACTTGCCAATAATAGCCTCTGTGTGTAGTGATAAACAAATGAACCCTAAACTTGGCTGCAGCTATTTTCACTTTCGGTTTCTAAAAAACAAAAGTGGCGGGAACTTGAGTGACTGGAAAGGGGAGTGGCTTCATGCTTCACAGGACCCTAGTAGTACAAATTTGAGATGGTTCCAACAAAACAATACAGTATCCATTTTAACACTTCAAAATCTGATTATGAATCTGTTGTTCAGACCACGGCATTTCGCTTTCACAGCTTGACTGCATCACATAAGCACATGAAAAGTACCGGTAGACAAAGTACAAACATGTTGAAATCTGCTCAAAGTTCACTAGAACACATGCAACTGACACACTTTTTGTCTTTGTATGAGGTCTGGGCGGCCTGACACCCCCCACACCCCTCTTGTTTGCCCCTTGGTCACCAACACTAGGTCACCAGCCACCACTGTGGTCACTACCGTTTTGCTGCCTGGTAACCAGTGTCATTATGCTTGTTGACCTCCCCAACCTGAAGCCAACAACCCACTAATAAAACGACATGTTAAAGGCATGATATGCTTATTGGCAGTTTTCTTCCATAATATTAATACTATTAAGCTTATACCCAAGCTACTTTTTTCTGTGCTGAAGTTTAGCACCAGAGCCAATGACTGTAATTTCAAAGCCCTATCTGAAACAACAGCCCACTGATAAGGACTGTATGTATCTAAGTAAATGCAATGGAGACAAACTTTGTGCAACTGGATGCCACAATTGAAAAAGTCATACAGCAGTGATGGTAAACGCTCCAGAGCCACATATTCCAAATGACCTGATTTTATCTGTCCAATTGAGTTTGCAAGTGGGTGAGGTCACGTTGTCTGCAGCAGATAGGCATCGTAACTGAATCCAGTTTGTGAAGAAAAATCCCGATAGCGAATAACAATAAAATATGTTTGAAAAAATATAAGACCATCCACCGACATTCTGAGAAATATTTCCAACATCTCGTGGTTCGTGGTTACCATTGGCCTGGTCAGTGATATGCGAAAAATCTCGCTCATGTCATGTGGTTGGCCAGTTTTCCCGCTTTAGCATATTGATAGCAACATCGTATTTATTGTGCCATTTGACACCATATGATCAAACCCATCATCCCTATTTTTAACATCCTCCATAGAAAGCCAGGGTTTGGTACTCGTGTGTCTTCACTCACACATTATTTCAAAAGGGTCCACAAAACCGCATTCATTCTTCCATAGAGATTTAGAGCTTGGGAACCATTATGGCGTTAAATGCGAACAAGAAAAACAACATGCTTCCAGGTAACTTGTGAACTCTATGGTCCAAAACCGACAGCTAAAAACAGGTCATTTGGAATATGTGCCACTGGATTGTGCCATGGACATCACTGAGTGTATGGCTAGCTTCAGCCTACCTCGCCAAAACTGGGTGAGTCCATGTCGGAGGAGTCCGTGCGTCTCTTGAGGATGGACTTGGTGGGCAAGTTCATGATGTCCTCCAGCTCCTTGCGTCGGCGCGCCCTCTCCAGCTCATCAAAGTTGTCCATCTTCTTTTTCTTCTTCCCTGCACTGCTGCTGCGACTCCTGCTCCGGCTGCGGCTCATGCTCCTGCTGCCTGCCCGGCTCCGGGCCAGACTGCGTGCGCGGCTGACCGCGCGACTGCGGGCCTGGCTGCGACCCCTGCTCGCACTGCGGCTCCTGCCCCTGCTGCGGCTGCGACTCCTGCTCCGGCTCCTGCTCTGGGGACGGCTCTTGCTGCGTGCCCGGCTGCGAGCCCTGCTTGTTGCGCGGCTTCGTGCTTGGCTGCGACCTCTGCTGCGCCCCCTGCTTCTGCTCCTGCTGCGGCTTCGGGATTGGCTGCGATTGCGTGGCCGGCTCTTGCTGCGGCCTCTTGACTTGCTGCGACTGCGTGGCCGGCTCTTGCTGCGGCCTCTTGAGCGACTGCGACTGCGCGGGCGGCTCTGCGCACGACTGCGGGCACGGGATCGTGCTCGGCTTCGGTCGGGGGATCGGCTGCGACCGCGGCTGGTGCTGCGGCGGCGTGGCGGGCCACGGTCATCTGCTGGCCCATCGTAGCGGGGAGGCTTGTAGTGGGGGTCCCCTGCCAGGTAATCTCTGGGGAGGCAAACATAGAACAGGATATATAGGTAATGCTTTCCTTTTTGTTTACTATTTGACCCGTCTTGAATTCATTTGACTACATTAGGTCCTTTTGTTATTAGGGACAATGTACAATTAAAATACAAATTTGCCATTTTGTGCATCATGCTAGAGTCAGCCTCTCATGTTTATCTGTCCCCTGCAGGACACACACACATACACACATACACACACACACACACACACACACACACACACACACACACACACACACACACACACACACACACACACACACACAAACTTGGTTTTGGTCTCAGTCTTGATACCCTCTGGTCTTGGTAATGTCTTGGTCTCAGACTAAGCAGTCTCGACTACATCCCTAACACACACTGAAGTGAAATACCAGTATATTGCAACTTCTACTATCATGTATCCCCACTACATATTATTCTGCAGTTTTTGAGGGAATCACAATCGTCTACAAATGGAAACAGAATTGTATACATTATACCTATTTTTCATCCTACAAAGTGCAGACACCAACATAAGACAGACAAGACACACCCATTCATAATTAACATGAACGCTATTTGTAATTCAGGAATCAGGAGTAACTTACCCGTTTTAATGCATTTTTTATTTGCACGCCCTGTATTTACCTATATTTATTGAACATACATATTTGGGAAATAGTTGTTTAGTGCACGTACCTGGCATATTCTGGACCTCGATTCCCGGCAGGTTCCCTTATGTCATTACCCACTGTGATAACCAGACTGTGGTCGATGGGCATACCACCTCGGGGAGGGCCCGGGGATGGTGTGCGACGCTGGATTGGATAGGAGGTGTGATTACATGAGTAGTGTTGACACTGCTGTCAAGAGTGCATGAATTAACTGAAATGAACTGGCAAATTCAAGTAGGTCTACATTGTACCATGAGGTCAACATCAACAAACACACGGTGCAGAAATGCTAGGCTAGGCGAAAATGCTATGACAACGCTAACACCGTTAGGCTAATTCAAATACAACAACTACGTGGTGTCTTTTAAAGCCTCGGGTATGAATAAACGCACCAAATGCGACATGCACATGACACCCATGATGAAACTACTCAGCTACCTGACTGTAATGATCCCGTGGAGGGGGCCCGCCGCCACTCCATTCGTCTGAAGGTCCTCTTCCTGACGCAGGCGAATATCGTCGGTGAGACGGGTGAGGTGGAGAGCGGCGGTAAGGGTCGGGATGGTCTCGGTACTGGTACCCATTTCGACCTCTTTCGTTTCTAAAAGGCGGACGAGCGTATGGTCGGTCTGGTGGTGGTCCTTGATGCGGATGAGGACCTCGAGGACCAGGTCCATGAGACGGCGGGGGACCTCGGAATGGAGGTCTGCCACGATACATCTTCGCTCACTGTATCGGAAAGTCGGTTGTAGCTTCTCGTGCACTGTTCAGCATGAGCACGGACACTTGCAAAAATAACTATATCTACTTGGACTTAACTCAATATTCCTCCAAATGACCAGTACCTTAGTAGGCCAACATCACGAAGTATCCTACTTTGTGGATTTTGTACGCGCAGTGTAGCAACCCAATGTAAGTAGGCTGCCGGATGTGAGTGCCCGGATATCCGCCCGAGTATTTACGTCTATTTTACCTCAGCTACTCGATTTCGGTCGTGTATTTACGACAGTTTAACCTCAGCTACTTGATTTCGGTCCGATTTGAGTCTGACTGAAGATGAAAGGGACATAGGTGCCGTGCGTAAAGAGCCCACAGCACATCGCCATTTCGGCGACACCAGTTCCTTGATCTCCCAATCAAAAGAATAGGCCCGGTGACCAATAACATCAAAATACTAATAATAATAATAATAATAATAATAATATGAAATTATAACTAAAAACCGAATTGATTTGGGTGTGAAAATTAAACCGGGCACCCAAAGGGAATCCATCAAAAGATAACGGCGTTACTTTCTCGTCGGCATTATTTTGTTTTTATTATCCAGGAGGAGTGAGCTGAAAACTGCAGCAGTCACCTTGCACAGTTCTAGCTGCTCTGAAGCACGTGCGTGTCTAAGCAAATCATCCTGCCCATTCGCAATGTTAAATGAAAAGTTCTGCACAAGACTATAGCCTAAAATAGATGCGCTGTCACAGACACTGGAATAGCCCGTTTCGGAAGGCATTAAAGTCACCAGTTTGCCCAGTCTAAATGTAGCTAGCACTCGGGAAGATCCTGAGTTTTACTCCTTACATTAGTGAAACATAACATCAAGATATCCTACAAGTTAAAATAATATCTGGGCATAGCCTTCTCTCTGAGTTAGAAAACAGCAGCTATGCCGCATATTGTGTAGTTATTATTTGGTGGTGCAAAAACAACACGCGAAACCATGCCGCATATTGTGCCATTATTATTGGTGATGCCGAAACAACAAAGCCAGATTGGTGACTAGAGCCTGCCTACATTTAGACATAGCCTACTAATTTGATTGTGCCATGTAGTCCTACATTTAAAAGTGTCAGTGCAGAATTAAACTGGCTGGGCGCTGAATATAAATATTGGAGCCATTCTCCCTCCATGTCTAGATACAGTCAGAGGGGCGCGCGCACGCTCTTATTTCTGTATTATATGAAAATATCCTAAAACGGTCACAACATCAGAGGACCTTCGTGGTGGAGGATACTTGCGGCGGGGGCCGATACCGAGTTGTTACGGGACATTCTTAATATTATTGAAGGGACAGACCATGCTCGATACTTTACCCGGTCTAAATGTAGCACTCGAAAAGTTATGCCGCACATTGTGCAGAATATGTGGTGATGCCAACAACACGTGAACTAGGCACATTGGAGACTACAGCCTATAATTTAGACATAGCCTATTCATTTGATTGTGCTACGTAAACTTAAAAGTGTCAGTACAGAATCAAACGGGACGCTGAAACATTGGAGCACTAACTTCGTGTCCGGTGGATATTGTGCAGATGTGTGCGCGCGCGCACAACTAATTTCTCTCCCATCTCTTTGCTCATCAAGCCTCCGATCTCCAAAAAGACACGGACACTCAGGATAACTGTTTACACGAGCTGTTTAAATAATGTGATGCACGTTCTTCATGACATGGCATGGTTTGGCCACCCTAAATTCAACATGACTGCATTCGCACATATCGTTTAAACATCCATGATGGAATTGTCACTCTTAACGTGCAAGTATTGGATATGAAAAAAATATCCTAAAACGGTCACAACACCAGAGGACCCGTGGTGGTGTGGTGGATATTTGCGGCGGGGGCCGAGGCTGCGTTGTTACGGTAGGCTACAATCATATTATAAGGGACAGTCAGGCGACACAGCGCGACTCACATAGGGTAGCTGTGGTACCGCAAAGCATTCCTGATGGTGGAAATGAATGCAAATGCATGCAAATACTCGGGCGGATATCCGGGCACTCACATCCGGCAGCCAACTTACATTGGGTTGCTACAGCGAGGATTTCCGCCTTACTTGCCGGAAATGACGGTTTGCCGCATGGTCCGTTGCATAAATATCCCCGTATAGAACACAGACAAGTTTAATAGTTCTTATGTTGATTTTTGGCTATATATATACTTATAACTAATCGAAGTGTAGACACCCTTAGCTGCAGTTCTTCACTGATGCTCTCTGGGCGAGATAGGCCTACTGTCCAGAATCTAGCCTACCTTTGAAAGCTATTTGGACTTGATTTTAAATGGCAACAAAACGCCATAGAAAGAGTGAGCTTCCCAATGGCCCCATGCATTCTCCATAAAGACATGTATATTAAAACACAATCAATTCAATTCAATTCTTTATTTATATCAGACACATATGCATGGTTCATATCAAGATAAACAACAGTATAAAATTACATAGCAAGAGAAGTTAAGAAAAGAAACATAGGAGAAAATAATAATAAAATAAAATAAAAGATGGATAGGCCTACACACCCATCAGACATAAAGGCAGTCTCTTCAGTGTCGTCTGAGCTTGGAGGAGAACCTCACAGAGCTCTTTCCTGGACTCACAAGGGTTTCAATAATGCTGTTTTGAGAGCAGTCCAGTCTGCACATGAATTTATACATACGTTTCTCAATAGTGCATCACACCCAGGCACATTGGAGTGTACAAAGAGGTAGCTAGCACTGGACCATCTTGGTAACTTCATCAACAATCTCATAGAGTCATTATATGCTACTGTCAACTTCTGGTAGCTGCTTTTCTTATACCTACACCATAAATGGGCAGTATACATAGGTGTATAGCCTACAGAAGGCTTTAAACAGAGCAATGCATATCCCTATGTAATAAATTATGAAAAGGTTTGTTGGTTGGGTTTCACTCTTCAGTTCAGTTTAACCAATTTCATGTGTGATCAAACCTTTTTTCAGATCTGGCTGTTTCTTAGCATTTTTCTGACTTTTGTGTAACCGAGGTGATCTTGCACATGCAGGCTCAAACTTGCAACCTTCATATTCCAGTTCTACACGGGAGGCACCACAGGTACCACTGAGCTAAAGGCCCTATATCTGCTTCGGAAGGGAAGTTTACTAATGTTCTACCAACCAGCTCTGCTAGTTGCCATCCTATACTTTTATAGGTCTACCAATTCAATGCAATGGATGTCTAACTTGAATTGCAATACATTACTGGGAAAATTAGGGTGTTCTAAAACTTTTGACTGGTAGTATTTATTTGCCTTCATCACTGGAGACAGGCCCTCTGTGGACCCCCATCTACCATCAGACAGAATCATCTGGACACCACAGATAAGGGCAGAAAAACTCAGTAGATCAAAAATAAGCAGAGTGGCTACTCTATACTGAAATTACTGTATATACACTGTAATTTGATTTTAACCTACTCCCTTATTGTATTTCATAGTCATTCATTTATTATTCATAGGCCTACATTATTGTACTATTTATTTTATTTAGATTTTAAATTTAAGCGATTTCTGTACAAAAAGGAGACAATCCGCACACTTCAGGCCTATTTTTGTGCAAAGAAGCTTTACTAGACTTGCAAGCTTTCGGTCCTTAGACCTTCATCAGGCAGAGAGATGAGCGGTGGCCTCACTAATTTAAGTGATTAAAATGAACATTTGGGTCATTCTACGTTTCCAGGGCACTTTTGGCAAACGCAAAAGGACAATTATCAGTATTTTTTTCAAATAAATGACCTAGATGTTTACATAGTGTATATATTTAAGTTTCCAAACAAACAAATTGCCAAGCTTAATCTTAAATCATTTGATAAATACTCTAATTAAAGCAAAAATTTGCTTAATTATTTTGTCAACAGTGTTATGGACACATACTATGTCATTTCAAACATATATAAAACTACTACAGAGTTGAAACAACATACGTTTGAAATGTCCCTTAACAATAATATTGTCATTAATCTGTGCAACTGATATAGAAAATGTGATTGTTGAGCTTCATAAGTAGGATTTTATGATTCACTGTCATACAGACTAGCCTGAGTATCATCCTCCGTAGTGACCGCGCTGGCTCAATACTTTCGCTTGCTGACCACGGAGTCTGACCAAAGAGGCTTGAGACAAGAGGGCTTACTCACGTCATACCAGCGTAGTAGGAAATGATGGCGAGGGGAGTACGGAAATGTTATTCACTGTGGAACAGGTCATAGGACAGCGTGAATGTCTGTCAGCTGTCCTTAATTACCCCCAGCAATTACTGCTGACCAACAGCTGCCGTTACTTGGCCACAAATTATCCATCATGGTGTCGCCCCACTGACCATGTGCAAGGGAGTACGAAAATGGCATCCATCGCACCCACTGACCAATGACCATGCGCAAGGGAGTTAATTTTCCATCCACTCGTGTCCTCAGGCAACGCCCCCGTACTACACCGTGGCCAATGCATTCCCCGCTAAGAGATTGTTCTTTCTCTTGAGTTTCTTTGGTCTGACCCTGCAGCCACCCCCGGCAGTTGGAAATTATCTCACTTAATGAGGGAATTAGCCTTTCGCAAAACCCCTCCCACAAACGGCCGCCAACCAATCCGAGCTCAGCAACGGTAACTAAGGAGTGTAGAACTTGTCGAGGTCCGTCAAAAACCTACGATTTCAGGGAGACATACAACGTGTGCCTATGGCACCGTCAGGGTCCGACACCATCTGAAGATTAATTAGGACCTCATTTTTTCACTTTCCCGAAGCAAAAACCTCAAGCGGACTCCAGGTGATCATATTTAAAATTAGCAGGCTAACTGTGCAATCGTCTTGTTTGCTAATATAGCCCCCTTCCCCCTTGCATTTAGCTGGCAGAAAACGTACCCTAAACAAATAATCAATGCATCGCTCAGACTTAAGGACAATATTATATGATATTATAGTATTGGATCCACGGCATTATGATTCAAATTTTATTGGGAAACTACTAGTTGCGTTGTTTAATATGCGCCAAATGCACAGCCCACGGAGCAGCCCCCACCCTCTCTCCTTCCCAGTTTGTGTCTGTCAGAGCCATCTAATAACAGAGTTACGCCACTCCCATAGACCTCTATGGACCAATCTTTCCACAGCAATGGCGGCTCTCATGGAGCCTCACGGAGAGTTAACATGGAAATCCCCATTGACTTTAGTTCTATTAGAAGTTACTTAGTTCCAGGAGGTGGCGGTATAACACAGAAAATGTGGTAAAGGTCATGTAATTTGTTTGTACTTAATCTTTGTTTGGTATGTGATGGTTCTGTGTTAGTTTCCAACGAACAGAAGTTTACTGTTAAGAAACATTTTAATCTACGCGAATCACATCACCAACCGACTTCCTGGTCCCCGGTTTGCGCAACTCTGTTATTAGATGGCTCTGGTGTTTGTGTATATGCGTCGAGTGTGACAGCAAAAAAAAGTAACACTGAAATGGGGCTGCGCTTGTTCCAACCTTGTTATGAAGATATTAAGGGCGTTCATGACAGCGTCTTTCCTGCGAGGTTGAAAATTTGCTAGGCAGCGAGCATGCTCAGTGTGTCCGCGTGAAGCATCCTGGTTAGAATTTGCCGTTCACGATGCAGTTGAAGGGAGTGACCTCTGCGTGGCAGTCGTGTCACATGGCGTTGAACCATCGCGGGAACAAAAGTTTTGTCAAGCTGCCACGCAGTAGCTGAAACCAACTGCGCTGGGCAGAAGACCTCCTCCATGATGTGAGGAATCTGCCGTGATTGGTGTTCATAGGTCATGTGATTTATGTGTGTGTAGTTGAACGTGCTTCATTAGCCCCATACGACTTTGTTGCTGACGACCAACGTTGACGGAACCATGTGAGCGAGAACTTGTTGTCACGATGTGGGTGTTATTAAATACAGCGCATTTGCAGTCGGCCACAAATATGAACGAGACGATGAGCTCGCACCGGTTTGCTCTACTAACACACCACGTGTGAGGAGTGGGGGGACAGGCAGTGAGGAGGAGCTGAAGTGGGGACCTGCGCAAACTTGTGTAGAGGTGTGAGACAAGACCCATATTTGTTGACCAACCAGTTCATGGGCGCGTGACCTTGGAGGCAGTCCGCCGACGAGCGTTGAAGGGGATAAGCAACTGCAGAGGTTGCAAGATCTGACTGCAGCCGCATTCATCCCGCGATAGTTTTACACCATGTGACATGTCACCTCGTCAACGCAATGTCGACGAAATTTCGAAGTTTGACAGGAAATCTAACCGTCATGCAGCATTTTCCATCCAGGGTGCATTGCTGTCTAAATGCGCATACATGCGTTGATGCGAAATCGAATGCACTTACTTTCTACATGCTGAAAAGTATTTCATGCTCAAATGCAGCATACTCAGAGTGGTATCATCCATATGTATGGTCGCACAACCCACTTACAACAGAAAAAAAAAGAAACAAACCACCCTGTCGTCAGATGCTCCATCTTCGCCACGTTAGGAGTGTATGTCGTAGGTTACAAAACCAGTATTATTCCGCGGGCCGCCTACTCGACGGTTAGAGTAGTGGTTGCGCGCCTGACTTCCATTCAAGAGGTCCCCGGTTCGAAACTGCACCGAAACACGGGGAGGCTTTAGTTGCTGATGGTTGATGTGGAAACAGACCAGGTGCGAGAGACTTATGTTGTCTTTTATGTATGAAAGTGCACGAAACAGAGTGGCCTTTGTGGTTGGCGCGCCATGGTAAAGCTACATATTGAACACCTGGGTTCAATCCTCGCAGCATGGGTTGGCGCTGTTAAGTAGGCCTAATTTTAAAACGGTCCTATCTGAATGACGACTTTGGTCCCAAAACACAAAATGAATAGCCTAAAGTGAGCACTAATTAACTGAATTATAACATGGAAGTGAAGCCAAATCATCACAAATTTAACTAAGAGTTGTACCATGATTCACCGAGTAGTAACCTGTGTCTCTACCTCAAGACCATCCGATTTCTGTCCGAGAGGCAGAGAGTCTCGGATTTCACAAGCATGTGCCGACATTGGTAAGCACGTCATGGAATTAGTGCCATGATGATTTAATTCCACAAGAGGGCGCCCTGGTACACCCGCTGTCAAAAAAGGTAGATCCACCCACAGACCTGTAGATCCACCTTCTTTGCCGCTGTTGAAATCTCGTCGTCCTGATGTGTCCAGCTTGATTGCGACGCAGTTATCCCCTCCTTTTTATGACCAAGCAAATCACGTTTTGATCAAATCTTTTGCTGCGTGGTTGCAAACGAGCCTATTAACTGTCAACTAAAACCATTAAAGTGAACAGAAAGAAACGCCCAGTGTGACTGCCCAAGAGCTGCGCAGTGTCAGTGCCGAAAGCCCGTCAAAGGTCTTGGCGGACGGCAATGTCCCAGTTTACACCAAGCACTATCAAATGTCCTGGTTACATACATCACATCGCCATCATCAAGTTGTTGTATTTCAGTTGAATATGTAAGAGGGCTTGGGGAGGGGCTTAGACTATCAGCGAGCCTATTGGCTATTCAGATACTGAACGAATATCTGAATTCTTGGGTTGCAGTTGACGTCATAGTGCTGCCCCTGGTGGCGATCTACAGCTGCTGGTGGACAACCCTGGCTTGGAGCCATTGAAACCCATTCAAAAGTACATTTTTTTCGATTATTTTTTATTTTTAATTAGACCTTAAGACACACCATGGGTCTTGTTTAAAAGCTGAGAACCCCAGCTTTCCATACCTGAAAACGGTATTTTCCTAGCATCTACCAATCCGAAGGTAACCTACTTTAAGTGCGGGGTTACTTTTCTAAAGATAGCGTTTTGTTTCCTTGGAAACGGACGCAGTTTATGCGTGATGTGCGAACCTTAAACGGTGGTCAACACTGTGTTTTCCCCTTCCAAAATGCCTCAATTCACAATCGCCAAGTATCTCTCCCTACATGCCGGGTCCAACCGCTTGCAGTAGTCGCTCATTTCCATGTTTACGTTGTCAAGGAGCTTCCTGTCCACCATATATGAGTTACTGTATCATTGTGAGTAACACATAAACAGCGTCCGTTTCCATGGAAACAAAACGCTATCTTTAGAAAAGTAACCCCGCACTTAAAGAAGGCTACCTTCGGATTGGTACAGACCCATGGTGTGTGTAAGGTCTAATTAAAAATATTCTGTCGAACATCGAAAAAATGTACTTTTGAATGGGTTTCAATGGCTCCAAGCCAGGGTTGTCCACCATTTCAAATTCGCGCGCTCCAGTGAAGGGGCATTCTGACGTAACTGCAACCCAAGAATTCCAACTGCCGGGTGTGGCTGCAGGGTCAGACTCCGTGGTCAGCAAGCGAAAGTATTGAGCCAGCGCGGTCACTACGGAGGATGATACTCAGGCTAGATACAGACTGACACATTTTTCATTATAAATCCCTGTAACGTCTGATTTGAATTTAGTCACCGTCCTTACACAAGACTTCCCTCTCCAGAGATAATCCCTAGTGTCTGTTCATAGGATTTTTCCAATACATAAGGGATCAATGACACAAAAACACTTTCAAAACAGTCAACCGTGTTACTCAACTCTGTTACGGTCAACAGTGCAGGAGAAAAAGTCGACACTTTTTTAGGAGAAAAAACATAACAGACACACCCATCTCCCTAGAACACAAATTATTTTGTTTGTTTGTCTGTCAATATGGTGATAAATTGGCAAAAACATACTCCTCCTCAACTGTCATAGCTGATGCCTACCATTGACGGTAACACGGCATGACATTTCAGCCATTTTTATGGTGTTGTGCTAACTGAGGACCTCAGAAGTTCCACCACAACACCTTAATCAATCCATACATGTATTTGTATGCTTTATCTGTGTTTTTCTACATGTGATTTCTAATTCAGATTCTTATGAATATGTTGATAACACAGTTGACAGGCAATTTTCCCGCTATGAGAACATGAAAAAGAATGGATTAAATTATGGAAGGATGGAGCTCAAAACTTACCAAAAAGTCTTCCCATATCCTGCCAAAGAGGTTATGACATCACGTGATGTTATTCGTATGGCCTAAGACCAAACCATTACTGATTTATGGAGGGGGTTTCAGACCGTGACACGGTTAACATAGTTTTCGTAGACACACACAAAATGGCAAATTTCATGTATAATGGAAAGCACAGTGGTCTTTCTGACAGTTTTGTCATATTGTGATTACTGTGAATCAACATTTGCAATCGTCATGGGAAAAACAAGTTTCTTTACATGATAATATAAAGACTGAATCTGACATTTGGAAAACAGGACGGCATGAAAACGCCCAAAACCAGTATTAAATATTCATTCTTGCTCAGGGAAATAATGCCATGTCTACACTTTCTGTATTATATGAAAGGTAAATGTGTGCTAATGTCCAAAACATCATTGGATGCAGTTAATAGTTTGTGGAATTGGCAAATAAAATCCATGCAGCCAAATCGTAGAATGACCCATTTACAATAACATTTCAATCACAATCTTAACCTAACACATTGGTTGTGTCAGGTGATGTCTGCTTTGTTCACGGTAGGCCTACCTGGAATCTACCACCAATCTCTTATGCCAATGCTGCTCTGGAGCTTGCCATGTGTGTGGACAATTTACTGAGAGTCTGTTTGAGAGGGTGTGAGCCAATGGAAGTCGTTATTATGAGGGAGTGTGTGAGAGTGGTTGGGCAGAGTGAGAGTGTGTGTACAGGACATATGTTTTTATTTGCTTCTGTGTGTGCAAGTGTGTGCATGTATGTGATGGGGAGCTAACACAGTGAACTTGGTCATGCATGTTTTTTTTGTTTTGTTTTTTTCATTTTCATTACATCTCACATTCATTACTATTACCGGTATGATCTCAAATTTGGGTTTTGTTTTCTACAATACAAGATGTGGATGTATGATGCTATGAGATGTATGAGAGAACCCGGCTTTTATGTGTGTGTGTGTGTGTGTGTGTGTGTGTGTGTGTGTGTGTGTGTGTGTGTGTGTGTGTGTGAGAGAGAGAGAGGTTGATGGAGATTGGTGTATGTACGTATGGGTGGATGGATGACTTTCTACTGTGTGTGTGTGTGTGTGTGTGTGTGTGTGTGTGTGTGTGTGTGTGTGTGTGTGTGTGTGTGTGTGTGTGTGTGTGAAGTGTTCGAATTATCCACCGAGCTTCGGGGGGTTGCACTTTTGTCGGATCAAATGATGACTCACATGTTGACTCGTGATGGAATTCTGATGAAATAATTTGTTGTTCTAGCTCCTGCTGCTCTTTCTCGTGGGAGAAACGGAGGACGGTCGCCCTTCTTGAGTGCTTGTAATAGCCCTCAAGTTCAGTGCTTTAAAGTTCAAATAATAATATAATAATATATAATAATATAGTAATAATAATAATAATAATAATAATATATTTATTTTACCAATGAGCAGGGCTGGACTGGCTATCTGGCGTACCGGGCAAATCCCGGATGGCCCTCGTGTGTTTCGGGCCCTCCCAGGGTCTGAAATAATAATGAAAAAAAAAAGATATATATATATTTTTTTTTTATTGTCTACGACGGTAAGAATGACTCATCGGAGCCCATTGGATGCTTCTCCTAAGGGGCATTGGGCTGGTCCAATGAAATGTATTGGTTCTCGAAGATTAATCTGTCCATTAATTGAAATTAATCTGGCCATCTCCTGACTTTTGACTCCATGTTGGAATTTGACTAGTCTCCGCAGTGTGATCTATTACATTAACTCTGAAACATTGACAACCCTGACTTTCGTACTGTGTGGCGTGTGAAGTAACTTTAAGTGCATGATGCAGGTGTTTCTCTAGCAGGCTCGTACGAAATTCCGAATGGAAAGAATTTCAATTCAAAGTAATGCCATAATACAAACACTAGGTGGTGGTGTTGTATGTACTTTGAATGGGTGGTGTAGATTAAATTCAAAGAAATTCAAGGTAATGGCACCACCTATTGTTCGTATTATGGCATTATTTTGAATTGAAATTCTTTCCATTTGGAATTTCGTACAAGCCTGTTCTCTAGGTGACGTGTTCTAGCCTTGCTAGTGCGAGTAACGCTGATTTCACCAAGGAGTATCCAATTATTTATTTAATACACTTCAAAAGTTTTTTTTTTGATGTGCAGGCTTTAAACTTCTTATCTCTTCTTAATGTTCAGTGCAAGGGAACAATGACAGCCCATACTCTATTGCAATGCAATGCCCAATACAAAAATGTCAATTTCCCAAAATGTCGTTTTGCAATGAAGCTCTTCATATAATGTCCTGTCCCTCTCTTCTTGATGTCCAGTGCAAGGGAACAATGACAGCCCATGTACTCCATTAAGCCATCCCTGAAGGAGAACTACTGGCCCCGCACCAGGTCCCTCAGCTCTCCCAAGATGCACCACATCAAGTTCACAAAGACCCTTGAGATGCAACGTTACATCAGACAGGTAACACACACACACATGCGTGCCCACACACACACCCACACACACACACACACACACACACACACACACACACACACACACACACACACACACACACACACACAGGCATGCACGCACACACACAAACACACTCATCATAGCCATTTTTAAAAAGTGTTAATTGCTTTTCATGCTCATTTTTTATATTTAATATTTTTTATTGTAAGGGTTTGAATTGTTCTATGTGAGTTTAAAAAAAAAAAAATATGTGTCACGTACGTGTAAAGCACTTTGGGTCAACCTCCGCGCCATTAGCCTAAAACTAGTCTTTGCTGCTCCCCGGGCGCCGCTCAGCAGGCAGCCCACTGCTACGGACTAGTGTGTGTACTTCAAGGTGATTCACTAGTCCAAATGGGATAAAGTGCAGAGAAAGAATTTCCCCTAGGGGACCAAAAATTGGCTCCAATCCAAATTGGCTCCAATTGGCTTCAATTAACTAGAAACACTTAACCCCTTACCGCAGAGCCTCTGTTGTAACCTCATTGTCATCAAAGTGGTAATGACTATGTTAATCGGTTACTTTAAACCTCACCGAATTGCCATAGCAATGATGTAGTTGAGTGTTGTCAGTTTTCATGATAGAGTGAATAAGCCCGT
This sequence comes from Engraulis encrasicolus, assembly GCF_034702125.1. Lineage (NCBI taxonomy): Eukaryota > Metazoa > Chordata > Actinopteri > Clupeiformes > Engraulidae > Engraulis > Engraulis encrasicolus. The sequence continues at coordinate 5,577,793 of NC_085880.1, forward strand.
CGACGGGTCCATCTGCAGTAAGAAGCTACGATAGCCTGCCATGTACCTCTGCATATTTTGAGATGATATTAGCTTTTATGTGTGTGTGACAATGTGTATATGCGTAAATGTGTAGGTAACGTAAATATGTTGCCTCTCCTCTCTCCATCTCATCTCTCCTCTCTCCATCCCTCCTCTCCTCTCTTCCCCTCTCCTCTCCTTTCCTCTCCTCTTTCCTCTCCTCACCTCTCCTCTCCTCTCCTCTCCTCATCTCTCCTCTCCTCTCCTCTCCTCTCCTCTCCTCTCCTCTCCTCTCCTCTCCTCTCCTCTCCTCTCCTCACCTCTCCTCTCCTCTCCTCTCCTCTCCTCTTCCATTTCCTCTCCTCTCTCCATCTCTTCTGTCCTCTCTCCATCCCTCCTCTCCTCTTTCCTCTCCTCACCTCTCCTCTCCTCTCCTCTGCTGTGCAGACTGGCGCGGGGCTGGGGCTGAGTGAGTGCCTGTGGACCCTGATGGCCTCAAAGCGTTGGGAGGCGCTGCACACGTGGGCAACACTGCTGATCCGCTACCCGGACGTCCTGCGCTTCCCCACCTTCCTCGAGACCTGCAGCACCTACGGCTGGACCTGGAGTGGCCGCCGCGACATGCTGTACATGTGGGAGCTGGTGGAGGAGGTTGTGGAGGAGGAGGAGGAGGATGATGCTGGAGGTCTGGGAACTGGTGCAGGAGGTGATGGAGGAGGTGGAGGAGAAAGTGGGCAATGGCTCTGCGTCCCCGCCCTTCCCTTGCACCACGGGACAGACGAGGTGGACTGCACTGAGGCCATATGACAACAATACCTCCGCTATATGATGCAGATACAGTACTGTATGGTGGATGAGGAAAAAGGTGCCATCCCCTTCGCCTGCAACTGGATTAATGCACAGTCTGAATATGGCTACAGCCTGCATGCTCCTGTGTGTAATAGTGGATACATTGAAGGCAGCTAAGGTCCTGCATGGCCTTGCATGTAATTAAGACTACCTTGAAGGAAGCTAAGGTCCTGCATGGTCCTCTGTGTAATTGTGGATACCTTGAAGGCAGCTAAGGTCCTGCATGATCCTTTGTGTAATTTCGGATACATTGAAGGCAGTTAAGGTCCTGCATGGTCCTGCATGTAGTTTAGGCTACCTTGAAGGCAGCTAAGGTCCTGCATGGTCCTGCTTGTTATTAAGGCTACCTTGAAGTCAAATAAGGTCCTATTTGGTCCTGCATTTAATTAAGGCTACCTTGAAGGCAGCTAAGTGCCTGCATGGTCCTGGTCCCAACCACAGGCTAGATATGGCTGCAGAAGGGGCCCTCACGGCCCCACCACAGGCTAGATGTGGCTGCAGCAGGGCCCCCCACCACAGGCTAGATGTGGCTGCAGAAGGGGCCCTCACGGCCCCACCACAGGCTAGATGTGGCTGCTGCCTAGGGGCCCCCACCAAAGCCTAGATATGGCTGCAGCCTAGGGTGGCAGCCTAGGGGGGCCCCACCACAGCCTAGATATGGATGCTGCCTAGAGGCCCCCACCAAAGGCTAGATATGGCTGCAGCCTAGGGCCCCAGAGGCTAGATATGGCTGTAGCCTGGGGGGGGGCACAGGCTAGATATGAATGCTGCCTAGGGGCCCCCACCAAAGCCTAGATATGGCTGCAGCATACGGGGGCCCACCACACGCTAGATTTGGCTGCAGCCTAGGGGGCCCCACCACAGGACAGATATGGCTGCAGCCTAGGGGCCCCCACCACAGGCTAGATATGGCTGCAGCCTAGGGGGGCCCCACCACAGCCTATATGGATGCTGCCTAGGGCCCCCCCACCACAGGCTAGATATGGCTGCAGCCTAGGGGCCCCCACCACAGGCTAGATATGGCTGCAGCCTAGGGGCCCCCACCACAGGCTAGACATGGCTGCAGCCTAGGGGGGCATCACAGGTTAGATATTGCTGCAGCCTAAGGGGGACCCACCACAGGCTAGATATGGCTGCAGCCTAGGGGGCCCCCACCACAGCCTATATGGATGCTGCCTAGGGGCCCCCACCAAAGGCTAGATATAGCTGCAGCCTAGGGGCCCCCACCAAAGGCTAGATATGGCTGCAGCCTAGGGGCCCCCACCACAGGCTAGATATAGCTGCAGCCTAGGGGCCCCCACCAAAGGCTAGATATGGCTGCAGTGTAGGGCCCCCCCACCACACGCTAGATTTGGCTGCAGCCTAGGGGGCCCCACCACAGAACAGATATGGCTGCAGCCTAGGGGCCCCCACCACAGGCCACAACAGTCTAGATATGGCTGCAGCCTAGGGGCTCACACCACAGGCTAGATTTGGCTGCAGCCTAGGGGGCCCCACCACAGGACAGATATGGCTGCAGCCTAGGGGCCCCCACCACAGGCCACAACAGTCTAGATATGGCTGCAGCCTAGGGTCCCCAGAGACTAGATATGGCTGCAGCCTTGGGGCCCCCACCACAGGCTAGCTATAGCTGCAGCCTAGGGGCCCCCATCACAGGCTAAATAGGGGCCCCAATCCCAAGCTAGATACGGCTGCAGCCAAGTGACCCCAACCACAGGCTAGATATTGCTGTAGCCTTGGGCCCCAGGCCTGCACCCTACTTGCCATAGGCGACCAGCCACCTGAAACTATGCAGAACAGTTGACTCCCACAAAAAAGGGGAGGCGCCGCACCCACTCCTGCCTGCCTCCAGGGCAGGAGCTATGGGGAGGGAGAGCAGGGCATTTGCCCTAGGGCCCGAGGCCCTCCCATACTGGTGGTGGGAGCCCTATGTGACTTTGGCACCTTGTATGGGGGGGGCAATTGGTGCCTTGCCCTGGGGCCCTGTAGGATATTGTTCCGCCATTGCCTGCTTCCCACTCCACTATGCACAAGCCAAGTCCATATGACAACTGGCAGCTCTGTGGACAAACAGAAACCATGTGTATGACACCACACCACTGCACACAGTATAAAGAGGAGGCTACGACACCCCCTACCCTTCCTGGATACCTTCTCTGCAATATACAAGTCATCACCACGAGCTGTCTGATGGCAGTCAGAAACAAACAAAATAATAATTAATAAAAAAAAACGAGAACTACAAAGAAAAAACAGAAACAATGTCTGACAGTCTATCTATTTCCACAAAACCAGGGTGAGGGATGGTAGTGTTGTTCCACCCTTTCATGCCCTCCTGGAAAGCAAAGCCTCAGCTGCATTAATAACGTGCAAAGTCTGACAGCAATAACTTTGCCATGGTCTAGCTGAGTTATTTATTTTATTTTCATTAGTGCGCTATCAGATATTAGAATTTAGTACCCTGTGTATTCATACATCTTCGGAGAACGGGCTTCTTGTGATCGTGGGTTTCTCGCAGGAGAACCTCTGTCCGCGCGGCGAAGTGATCATAAAAGTGCTTTACGGGGTTACTGGACCACTGCTCTCGAGGAGCACAAGTTAAAAGCAAATGGCAAAATAGCATATTGGGCAAGGTTGCTGGCCATGGTGCTGAAATTACTACCGAGCCCCCAGGAAAGATACCAAACCAGGCAACGAAGCAACAGTTAGTAATAAACGTAATGCTGAATAGCCTTAATCAACAAACCACTGGACTGATGCCATATGTATATGCAACAATGCGATATAACAGGTTTCTGACTGTGGTTGGTGGCTGTGAGTCGACACCCATTGCTTGCAGCTCAAACACATAATTTCAACATGCAAAAGAAACAGTACATCAGTGCTGTCTGCTGCCGATGTTTTGGCTAGAGGTATGCGAACTACAAACGTCTGCTGGTGGTACAGTCCATTGAAAGGGTGTTCTACAACCCATTGTATTTGGTTGTTCATAGTAAACGTTGAAAAATAATAAGTAACAAGACACCTGATGTTAATTATAGATCATTTTTTTCTTTACCCCCCAAAAGCGTAATGAAGTCCCATATGGGATGTACCAAATCATATTCATGGGGGTCAGACGTGAGTATTTGAGAAAGAAGCTGCCCGACTGGACCTACCACCTGCCAGAGGGCAACAGGTGGTAGTCAGGGTGTGAGTAGTCTTTAGTAAGAAGGAAGTGTAGTCGCAGCTATTTTTTTCTCCCTGCGCTGAAGTGTTGGCTGAAGAGTTACATTCACACTGTGATTGTTATCCTTTTTAAAAACTCCTTCTTCGCCCCTCCTGTTGTGTTTGCATGCCTCTCCTCCATGATTCCTATCGAGTAGGTTCACTGCACTACAAGACATTTCCTTTATTTTGCTCTTTTTCAAGGTCTTGAAACAAATGTCAGACACATAAATGACAATGACTATTAAGCCATGGTGTCTTTCTCTATCTTTCATGCACAGAATTTGATTCTGAAATAAAATTGCTGCTGCAGACGTTGTATGACTTTGTGCCTCCTCTGTGCTTCTGTAAAATGAAGGCAGTGAAGGATCAGGATGAAGAAGAGAGTTGAAAAAGCACACTTGTTAAAGTAACATATTCACAATCTTTCACAATCTTTTTACGACTTCAGCCTACCATTTGTGCATTCATTGTGAGAAAAAAAATTTGATTCCGGCATTCATGAGAAAAAGGAATCGTGTGTGTGTGTGTGTGTGTGTGTGTGTGTGTGTGTGTGTGTGTGTGTGTGTGTGTGTGTGTGTGTGTGTGTGTGTGTGTGCATGCGCTTGTGCAGCCTTTTTAGTCGGAAGCAGCTGCATTTTGGACCTGAACAATAATGGCATGAGTTAAGGGTGTGTGACAGTGTGCCATCACCACGGTTGAGATTGAGAATATGCAGTAACTTAGATGTGTCTAGCTCAGTGGGGGGGGCAGAATTGGGTCTCCATTACATTGAATGTAATGGGTTGGGGGTGGGGGTCTTTCCGATGGTTTTGTCCCGGGCACGGAAAAACCTGTCTGGAGCCCTGGTTATGGATTACAAAAATAAATGACTTCGCGTTTTAAGAGCGTGTGTGATGACTTTGTTCAGTACTGCAGACTTCTCTATGAATGCAAGATTGGTTCGCACCGAATTTACTGTAGTTCAACAGCAGATGTCGCCACCTTGCAACAATTCATTCCCTTGATCCCAAATAATTTGTGTGTGTGTGTGTGTGTGTGTGTGTGTGTGTGTGTGTGTGTGTGTGTGTGTGTGTGTGTGTGTGTGTGTGTGTGTGTGTGTGTGTGTGTGTGTGTGTGTGTGTGTGTGTGTGTGTGTGTGTGTGAGAGAGAGAGAGAGAGAGAGAGAGAGAGAGAGAGAGAGAGAGAGAGAGAGAGAGAGAGAGAGAGAGCGCACGAGTCAGCCACTCAGCCGAATCGCTCCGTTGCCCTTTCCGTTTAAGAGCGCCGGTGCCTCAGCAGCTAGTCCTCTGCGTCTCTCCATGCGTGCACGGAGGAGCTGCTGCACCGCATCCGTACGCAGTGTCCACGGCATGGGGAGGCATGCTCACCTGCAGTGCTGAAGTCGGCGAGTGGCTCTCCCGGAGACGGGCTGCTAACCCATTTGGAAAAGGTGCTGAATTAGGGCAACTCTCATAGCACAGGGGTTAGTTCGTGTGGATTTGTTTGGAGGTAGAATGGATAGTGCGGAAAAACTGATCATGCTGTAGCCAACGTAGATTTTCGCCGGTCACCGAGTAGAGGGTATATTGGCTGAGTGCAGGCGAGAGGGCTGGGCAGTTTTCCGTCTACCCTGCCGCTGCACTTTTCCAGGTGTCAAGAGGAAGTTTGTAGGTTAGCGGATGGAGAAACCGACGCAGTCTCAGCACCAAGCGGCAATGGCCAGGAACGCGGAAAGTCAATCGGAGGACCTTTCCAAACTGTCGGACGAGGATTTAATGAAGTGGACGAAAGATGACTTAATTCGCCGATTGAGGAGAGCCGAAGCCGACAAAATGAGTGCCATTCTGGACCACGGGAACCTCATCCGAGAGGTGAACCGCAGGCTCCAGCAGCATCTCAACGAGATTCGCGGGTTGAAGGTAAGACGCACCCAGATCATGCGAGGACACGCAACACACCTTGGTGGTCTAAAATTCTAACATATGAATGTAGGCTATGTTGAAACACATACTGTAGCCTGCCATATGGACGCGTATTGCGGTAGTTGTAGGCTACTAATCATAGTGCTATACCTTGAAGGGATCCATGCAGCCTCGCCTTTCAGTGCGTTCACCGCCTACTGCAGGTGAATATCGATTATGAAAGGTAACGTTAACCCATTCATTGACCGGCACATTGCCCATGTATACAGTTATGGATTTTTATTTTATTTATTGGGGTACACTGACTTAAGTATTTATCACGGTGTTTCCTACGGACTGCTGCATTGGCATCCACATTATGGTGCCACTCCTTTACAAATTGCTGTTCAAATAAAATAAAATTGCACTTGTTGCATTTAGAGATGAAAGATTTAGGATGGGTGCACTGCCAGGGAAATACACGCAAACTGTATTGCACTGTGAAGTGTTCACACATGAAATCAAATGAAAATGAGTGAATAAATAAATAAGTAGATATAAATCGGCCAAACCATGCATTACAATGTGAAAACAATAGGCCTAAAATCAACCACATCAACACTCTCTTGACCAAAAATATGTCAGGTGTCATTTGGATCTTATCTAGTCCCTTGCTGGTCTTAAAGGAGACAAGGATTTCATGGAGTCAGACAGACAGACAGACAGACAGACAGACGCAGGTGTAACTGAGGTGTTCCTGCACAGCCTGCCACTTGGGGCTCGAACCCACCACCTCCTAGTCAACACTCCTGTTCTTGCATGGGAGGCACAGTTTTGTACCGCTGAGTTGAAGGACCAGTTCGCTAGTTCAGTGCTACCAATACTATGAGGCTTCGGGAGGGGTTTTTATAACGTTACACTCTACGCTCTGTTAGCTGACCTCACAGGCAGGCAGGCAGCATGTCTGTCTGGTAGACAGAATAGATCTATTACACAGACTGACAGGCAGGCAGTCTGTAGAGACAGACACACAGATACTGCAGATAGACACATGCAGACAGACTGATTTTTATTACAGAATAACTTCATCACATGTTAGATGCATGCTAAGGTAGGCTCCTGTCTGTGTGTATTTGACTGATATTCGTCTCCCATGACCACTTCCTGCTTCTGAAGGGCATCAACCAGAGGCTGCTGGAAGATAGCAGATAGATAGATAGATAGATAGATAGATAGATAGATAGATAGATAGATAGATAGATAGATACTGTAGATAGATACTGTAGATAGATAGATAGATAGACTGACAGACAGCCGACTGTTTATGTAGGTATTTGAATGTAATATACAGTGCAATATACTGAAGAAGAATATAAGTTGACTCAAGAATATGAGTTGAACTTGACTCGTCTTACACTTGTTCACTCCCTGTTTCCTGTTTTGTTGTGCGAAGGACATCAACCAGAAGCTGCAGGAGGACAACCAGGAGCTGCGCGACCTGTGCTGCTTCCTGGACGACGACCGGCAGAAGGGCAAGAAGGTGTCGCGCGAGTGGCAGCGCCTGGGCCGCTACAGCGCCGGCATCATGCGCAAGGAGGTCACGCTCTACCTGCAGAAGCTGCGGGAGCTGGAGCAGCGGCAGGAGGAGGTCATCAAGGAGAACATGGAGCTGCGCGAGCTGTGCCTCATGCTGGACGACGAGAAGGGAGGAGGCGGCGTCGGCGGAGGAGGAGGTGGCGGCGGTGGAGTCGGAGGAGGTGTTGGGCTTGGCGGAGGGTTGATGGGTGGGGAGGGAGGAGGTGGTGGTGGTGTTGGGCTGGGAGGGGGTACGGGGGTGGCCGGGTGTCGGACCTCCATTGACAGCCAGAGCAGCCTGTTGCACATGCCGGTGCCAGGCCCCGGGCTGCTGAGGGACGTGGGGGATGGTAGCAGCACCTCCAGCGGGGGCAGCACCGACAGCCCCGACCACCTGCACCACAAGCAGCAGCTGCTGGCTGGCCCGGGCGGGCCCGGCATGGGTAACACGGGAAGCCCGGACCACCACCAGCACAAGTCCCGGCCCGGGGCAGCGCCGGGCGGGGAGGACCCGAGCACCGTTGGGGGTGGTGGGGGTGATGGTGGCCAACATATGGGTCGACGGAGGAGCACCAGTCCGGAGTACACGGCCCACACCTTGCCGCAGGTGTGCCGGCCCAGGTGCGGCTCGCTGTCAGGGAACGAACACAAGCTCTTGCGGGGCATCAGCCCCGAGAAGCAGCACGTGGTCAAGGGCGTGCCCCGCGGGAGCCCCGAGCAGTACACCAAGCACCCCCACCCCCACTCCCACTCCCACTCCCACTCCCACAGCCACCACGCCCACACCCACCCGCACGCGCACCTGTCCGGGCAGGTGATGCCCGGCAGCCCCGAGCTCTTTAAGAAGCACCGGGGCGGCAGCCTGAGCAGCGTGTGCGACGGCAAGGGGGGCATGGTGGTGACGGGGACGCCCGAACACCTGCAGAAGGGACGGGCGATATCGCTGTCCGGCAGCCCCGAGACGGGCCGGCACCAGTACGGGGTCAGTCCGGAGCACAGCGCCAAGTTCGGGAGTCCCGGGAGGGACGCGCTGCAGAAGCGGACAGCGTCAACGGGAGGAGGCACGGGGACGGGCGAGGAGATGTCCCCGCACCACCGGGGGCTCTACAACGGCGGCATGAACGGTGGGTCCGACTGGAGCCTCCTGTAAGGCCTGTCATTTTTTTGTGTCCTTTTT
>NC_085880.1:5591483-5593983 GCF_034702125.1 Engraulis encrasicolus
TATCTATCTATCTATCCTCTTCTCTCCTCTCTGTTCTGTTCTGTTCTGTTCTCTCCTCTCTTTTATGTTCTATTCTTCCCCTCTTCTATCTATCTATCTATCTATCTATCTATCTATCTATCTATCTATCTATCTATCTATCTATCTATCTATCTATCTATCTAATCTTATTATGTCACCCTCCTCTCCCCGCACCGCCTGTGAGGGCCAGAGCCATGGCTGCCCCTGTGGAGGGAATTACAGTAATACAGTATGTCCATGCTGCCCATGGCCAGCCAGGCGGGATTATCTGCTAAGAGGGCTTTTGACAGACAGATTTCTGCCGTTGACCCCACCCGCACCCCCACGCCACCCCACCCGCAGCAACACCAAATCACCACACATCACAAATCACTCCTCCTCTCGTCGGCTGTGCTCTCCTGCGGCCCTTCCTTTCCTCTTCTTCTCTCTCTCTATTCTGATCTATTCTTCCCCTCTTATTCCTCTCTGCTCGACTCTTTCCTCATTCTCTCCTCCTCCTCTCTCCTTTTCATTAAAAGTGCTTTTTGGGGGGGGGGGGGGGGGGGGGGGGGGGGGGGGGGGGGGGGGGGGGGGGGGGGGGGACTATTACACCTTTATTATTCAGACAGGACAGTGACACAGACAGGAAACGAGTGGGGAGAGAGAGACAGCGGAGGATCAGGAAATGAACTCGGATCGGGAATGGAACCCGGGCCACCCGTGTAGTAGTGCAGTGCCCTACCATGTGAGCCACAGCAGGGCCCCATCTCCTCTCTCCTCACCTCCGCTCTCCTCTCCTGTCTCCTCTGTTCTATACCACTCTCTCTACTCTGTTCTTCCCCTCCAGTCCTCTCTCCTCCATCTTTCCCCTCTCTCCTGTCCTGTGCTCCCCTTTCGCCTCTCTCTATCCGCATCATCCCTCTGGGGAGAGGTCTGTTTTCCAAAAGGCCATGCAGGTGTGTGGAGCAGCCAACAGCTAACGGAGGCTACCACCCAACTCACTGTTGCTGCTACTGCTGCTGCTGCTACTGCTGTTAGCGGTTAGCTTTTAGCTTGAAGTAAGGTATACGCTGCCTGCTGAACTGAATGGAGGAATAATGCTTGCTCTCATAAAACATGTACAAATAAAGCAGTTTGGAGTTCATTGTTAATGCCATGTTACTAACGTAGAGACGCACACACACAGACACACACTTATGCAGGCACACACACATCAGAAGCCATAGTCAGCATAGGCTACCCAGTGCCTTACCACACACTTACACACACACACACACACACACACACACACACACACACACACACACACACACACACACACACACACACACACACACACACACACACACACACACACATGCACTTTTTTCTCTCTCTCTCAAACACACACACACACACACACACACACACACGAGTGCATTATGCGCACACATGCATGCATGTACACACGCACGAGCGCGCGCACACACACACACACACACACACACACACACACACACACACACACACACACACACACACACACACACACACACACACACACACACACACACACACACACTACTAGAAGACAGCAAACAGACAATCACAGACAGTGCTTTACTGCAATTCCACTACAAAGTCAACTGTAAAATCGTAACTGTACGAAAGCACTCCTCGCTTTCTCATGGCCAATGTTTATGGCCCATTAAAAAAAACATGCTAGTAGCCATGGTTGGTACAGTAGATGGAGCAGGTCCAAGCCAGTGGCAAAAGAATCGCACACAAGGCCCCAGATCAAGGCACAGATAAGGCCCCCATACAGCCTGCCAAGGTCACATAGGCACCCATCACCAATATGAGAGGGCCCTGGTCCCTGGTGCAAATGCCCCGCTGCCCCCCCCCTATAGCTCCACCCCTGGCCCAAGCCCACTTTTCCCATGGATTCATGCCTGGCATTCAAAGGCCCCCACCAGGCAATAGCAAGTCCTGGCTGGCAGGCAGCACCTTAACAAATGGCCTTAATTAACTTATATGGCTCTGCTTGTTTCCCACGCCCAGTTTGCTGAATTATGCAGAAGACGAGATGCGCCGCGGAGTGATGGAGGAGTGGAGGGTGTAGTAGAGGAGGAGGAGGGGGTACGGAGTGATGGAGGAGTGGAGGGTGTAGTAGAGGAGGAGGAGGGGGTACGGAGTGATGGAGGAGTGGAGGGTGTAGTAGAGGAGGAGAGGAGGGGGTACGGAGTGATGGAGGAGTGGAGGGTGTAGTAGAGGAGGAGGAGGGGGTACGGAGTGATGGAGGAGTGGAGGGTGTAGTAGAGGAGGAGGGGGTACGGAGTGATGGAGGAGTGGAGGGTGTAGTAGAGGAGGAGAGGAGGGGGTACGGAGTGATGGAGGAGTGGAGGGTGTAGTAGAGGAGGAGGAGGGGGTACGGAGTGATGGAGGAGTGGAGGGTGTAGTAGAGGAGGAGGGGGTACGGAGTGATGGAGGAGTGGAGGGTGTAGTAGAGGAGGAGGGGGTA
>NC_085880.1:5598983-5603983 GCF_034702125.1 Engraulis encrasicolus
TTGGGGAAACACTGCTGTACGCATCTTCTGCCATAACTGTTGTTGCTGATGACAAAATCTGGCCCGTATTTGCAACAAATTTCATTATATTGGAAATGTGACAAACAAGAACACAAGCTTCAGAAAACAAGCCCCACTAGCTACTGTAGCTCTGCTTCATGCTTCATGGTCGGTGCACGACGCGCCCACCCGTCTGTCTGTCCGTCCTCCCGTCGCAGTTCACGCCTGATGTAACGCTACTACACCGTTCTGGCTGTTTTTGCTGCAAGTAATTTCATCTGGAGGCTGAGCCGCCCTTCTCGGGAGGCAGCGAGGCATTTTCTCAGCCTCTTGTTTTGATGTTCAACGGTAATTTGATTTGCCCACCCACCACCACCACCACACACTACCACACACACACACACACACACACACACACACACACACACACACACACACACACACCCACCATCACCTTCCCCCATCTTAGCCCTCGCAGCTATTACTCTGTGGCCCTGCTCTTTTTGATGTGAACCGTGAGTAAATTACAAGACAAGAATGATTTCAGTGTTATCAGGTGGGGGCTTTTTTCCCGTTGTTGTTGTCTTATGGAAATCTGTTCCCCCTCCTAAAAGGGGGGTCCGTGCTGTGTGCTCTACTGAGCGCGAGTAAAGCATCTCTCCCTGGTGAGTATCCCTGAAGTGAAGTGCTCCTTTCCAAAGCCCTTTCTCACAGCTGCACCCTCTCCTAATGGCAGATACTGGCTGGCGGCGCCTTTAGCACTTGGGTCACTGGGAGCTTATAATGCAGCTTTTACAGTAGGATTACTATTCTACTGATGACCCAAAGCCTTTTGTCACAGCACCTCACCTTTCTTATAATGGCAGTATATTGGCTATAGGCCTACATTTGCAATGTGGTCCAATTTATATTGCAGATTTTACACTTTTTTAAAATGCTATCTAAGACAGCATGTTCTGCCAAATGTAGATGATGGCCATACCTTTGCAGTGGGGTCACTGGGAGCAGGTATGGTGCAGATTTTACAGTATGATGCTATTCTTACTAATGAAGGGAAGCCACTTCTCACAGCAGCCTCTAGTAATGACAGCTGCTGGCTACACCTTGCTCTGCAGTCTCTTGTGGCTGATAGTGCTAGTTTTACAGTTCTTCTACGAATGACCTAAAGCCATTTCACACAGCATGTTTTTCCAATGGCAACTGGCTGTATGTACATTTGCAGTGATTCATCATAATTATTCTTTTAACTGCACCCAAAGCCCATCGCCCTGATTGGGAGTGGTCAGAGGTGTCAAAAGTAAAAGTGTAAGTAAGTGTAAGTGTAAGTGTAAGTGTAAGTTCGTGGTGTAAAACACTAGCACATGACATTACATAGGCCATTGTACCTAATGAGATAGATAGACTGTCTTGTTTCTGAAAATTGGTGGTTACTCAATTAAGTTACCCAGATAAGTGGTTGGTTACTCAGATAAGTTACCTGTGTTGGAAGGAAACTATATTTATTTATTTTCTTTACTTTTATTTCAACTTTTGACTTTGGGAATGCAGTGAAGTCTATCACAGCTTTACATGTAACTTAATGTTTTGACCTTTTGCCCCTCCACTGGTCATGAGTAATATTGGCTACAAGTAAAACACAAAATGGCTGGTAGCTCAGAAAGTCGCAGTATCTTCTTTAAGTATGTTTGTTGGGTGCTCTTGGATGAAGGAGGTCAGTCCAATTCAACAAAAAAGGGATAATCCAGACAACTCCGAGTGAGAAAAGAGGAAGTGAATTTAAGAAGCCTTTATTATCTTAGGGCTAAAACATGATTAAAAGAGCCAACATGTTTCGTCCGCACTGATCTTCATCAGGGCTTTGTCGAATAGTGGCTACAACTTTGAAACTTTGTCTCTTTCAGCTCATGTTTCACTTTGTACTCACGGTAACTGTTCTTTTCATGAACCAAAGTGCAAATGCATGTATGAAAGTATGTATGTGAGTTTGTCCGACCTGAAAAGTAAGTGGTCCATTGGAGCTATTTTTGAATCGTCCCCCTTTGCACAAGTATACTGCGGTTGCAGCAGAAGAAAATGTGAAAGTGTGTTGTGTCACACTTGTTCCAATGAAATATATCTATCAGTTGGAGTTAAATAGACACACTTTGTCCCGATTGACTCATGAAGCATGCATTCAAAGGTTTACCGTCTAAGGTTTTTAGTAGTTTATATCCAAAATGTATGCTGCCCATTCACAAATCTTACCTTTTTCATGAAAACGTACCACCACTATTAAATTCCAAGTATTCATTATGACTGAAAATCACACTTTTCCTACATGAGAAGGGGGATCTTCCCCATTGTCCGCCATTCTGAATTTCCAGAAATAGACATTTTTAGCTCAGTAAATATTAGCTCATTATTTAGGTAATATTCATGAAAAGATCAAATTTGGCAGTAGACAGCAGAGTTTCAATAAGAAGCATAGTTGTAATACCTACTGTGCACCTGTGCAGGAGATATGGCCAAAGCATGTGTGTATGGTATGTCAATAATAAGATTCATGATTTTTGAAGTCTGCAGAATCAGTCGTATCTCTATGTGCAGCACATGCCATTTGTAGTTTGTTAAGGACATGTCAAGGCTATCAATGCAGGGGTAAGTTTGAGCAATATGAATTGGACGCTGAGTATCAGAAACCTTTTTGTTTGTGTTCTTCTCTCTAAAACCTGTAATTGTTTCCTTGTGATTGCCTGACACAGATTAGAGGAGAGCTCTGTATGAAAAGCTGTCACGCTCTGGAAATTAAGTGCCTCAGCTCAGGAGCTTCTTGTTGACTATGCAACAACATATCCCCCTGACTTGTAACTCTGTCAGTATAATTACTTGTGTTCACGAGTTGAATGTTATTGGGAGTTATTTCCTTCCTTCGGGCTGGCAATGGCGAGGCAGACCACATGCAGGCTTAGACAGCGAGAGACTCTTATGCAATCCAAGCAGCTGCTGCTGATTCACTACCTGCTTACAGAGAAGGTGATATACAGGGCAGAAAGCTCCCTGGCACTGTGCCTGAAACCAAACATTGGGCAAAAGGTTTTTTTTTTAAAGCAAAAGCTTTTTTTTCTTTTTCTTTTTCTTTTTCTTTTTTTTACCATATTCATTACTATTTTTTGTTAATGAAAGTCATAATTTTAGCCATGTAATTGTTTGCCTTTATTTATTCCCTGAGTTATGTCCAAGAATTGTGTTTTGTCCCTATTATTTAATTTCATTTTCTGTCAATGCCAACTAGTCGCCTACCCTCAGAACATTAATAAATATCCTTTTATTACTTCCAAGTGTGTGTGACAAAGCAGTCTTGGAAAGCAAAAACTAATTGCTGCATTTTTACACAGCCACAGGCTTTGTTTGGGAATGCTGACAAAAGATTTTGAAGTATGATGATGAGAGAGAGAGAGAGAGACAGAGACAGAGAGAGAGAGAGAGAGACAGAGAGAGAGAGAGAGAGAGAGAGAGAGAGAGAGAGAGAGAGACAGAGAGAGAGAGAGACAGAGACAGAGAGACAGAGACAGAGACAGAGAGAGAGAGCTGTTTGGCCTTAGACCAGGAGCGCTTTTTCTTATCAGAATTCCTCAGGAGAAAATATGAATGTCATATCAGAGTTTCTAAGCAACCTGAAATAGAATGTCCATCTGTGGCTGCCGGCGTCACTTCTCTTCTGCTCCTGTTCTTCAACACCCTGGTCGTGTATGTTGGTGTTCAATATCGCCTGCTGATAGTAACAGCAGACGTTGGTTCTGTAGTCCGTTGGTGTACTGTATCTAGGCTACATCCCAACAGGACCTGGCGAGGCAACAGCCCTTTCTTAACCATCAGTCTGTCTATATAGCCAACAAAGGGGTCAGTTGTTCTGAGCTCAGGGAAAGGGAGGACCCAGAATTGGGCACCGATTACATTGTCTTTATTGAGTGGGGCGGCCTTTGAGATGGCTTTGTCCTGGGCTCTGCTAAATCTGTTAGCGGCCCGAGTTTATATATCCTAACGGCGCTTTCTTAACCAGCGCTATGCATGGACTGAGCAGGCTCCCTGTCCTGCACGGTCTCTGATGTCAGCCCAGCCCAGATAACAGGCCATGTCATAAGATGAAAAGAGCTGATGTGGGGCTTCAGTTCGGGTATAGTTCTTTTCAATTTGTTCCAGCTTCAACTTTGCTGGCAGAGTGAATGGCAGAAAAAAATGGGGATTTGTTGTTTTTTAACATTTTATACAAGTTGACATGCTCTCATCATCCTGAACTGGACTGTGTCATACAGTTTCATTTTGTCAGTTTAAATCTCATGGGCAAGATTACTGAACAAGATTAACGGAAAGTCCCAAGGACCCCCTAACAATGAAAGATTATAACATAACATTGCGCATGAACAAAATGGTGTGTTAAAAGCAGTGTTAAGGCGAGATTAAAACAGCAAGGAGTGTTATCCTATTTGCTTACGCTGCAGGTAAGATAGCAGATAGCAGATAAGTGGACTTGTTTGATCTGATTGCAGCTATCTCGTGGGATGTTGGCTTGTACCTAAACAGCGTCTTCATGAGTGATTCCTCCAAGGATATTTGCCTTCGACATGCATTTTAACACAATCAACACTGAAATTGTTTTGAATGTGTATATCTGTGTGTGTGTGTGTGTGTGTGTGTGTGTGTGTGTGTGTGTGTGTGTGTGTGTGTGTGTGTGTGTGTGTGTGTGTGTGTGTGTGTGTGCGCGTGCATTTGTGCGTGCGTTTGTGTTGGTTTATAGTGTATTATCATTCTCTAGGAAACAGGGGAGGTGTAAGTGTAAGTACTGTACCAGAAAATGACTGGTTACCAGGAAAGCCTAGGGGGTCAGTCCTGGGCCCAGGGATATGGGGGCCCCAGAATTGAGTCCTCATTACATTGTGTGCATTGAGAAGGGGACCTTTAAGATGACTTTGTCCCGGGCCTGACGAAAGCTGGCAGCGGCCCTGATGGTTACAGTAATGTGA
>NC_085880.1:5621483-5626483 GCF_034702125.1 Engraulis encrasicolus
CCATTAAAAAATAATTAAGTCGTTATGTAGATGTGAGTGGCAGTAAAGTACCGGTAGCATGCGTGTGTGTATAGAGGAAGAAATACCACTGCAAGCATGCAGAAAGAGAGAGAAAAAGAGAGAGAGAGAGAGAAAGCAAGAGAGAGATGAAGAAAGAAAGAAAGAAAGAAAGTAAGAAAGAAAGAAAGAAAGAAAGAAAGAAAAAGAGACAGAGTAAGAAAGAAAGACAAATTGAAAGGGAAAGAAATGAATAAATTGTGTTTGAGAGAGAGTTCACGTCAATACAGTAATCACCCCCAGGTGCTAATAGATATCCAGTCATGAGCGGTAATGCATAGTAATGACACAGTAACACACGGAACAAAATGGCTTCTTCATCGCGCCGTACACTAACACTTGTTACATGCATGTTCACCACATTACAACAACCTATTACGTTCATGCATGCATAATCAGCTGCCACGATTCTGATTATGTCAGGCAGATGACATGGCAGTGGTCGGCTTCTGGTGCGACACGTGTGCATTGCCTTAGGCCAGTGATTCTCAAACTGTGGTCCGGGGACCACTGGTGGTCCGCAACATTGTTCAGATGGTCCGCTATAGGGGATTTCTACATTTCCAAGACAAGCTAGCAAAAGTGTAACATTATTACAGCAAAACATGTCTGAAGTCATATTTTCACCACAATAAGAAAGGCTTGTGTGATCTGCACCAAAATTAACAGTGTCGAATTAGCACCCGTCAACTGTCAATTCAGTTGACAGGTGGTGCCTGAACATTTTTGGGGGGACAAAGTGGTCCTTGGTCTAAAAAAGTTTGAGAATCACTGCCTTAGGCCTGTGCCTGGGTATTACTCTCTGGATTGGGGAGGAGTGTCTCAAGCTGGCTCATTTTGAGTGCTTTGCATTTGTGCATAAGACAGTTGTGCAGTCCATTAGTTTAGTGGAAGTGTTTGCAGTGTACGGAACAATGCTGAGTAGGCTAAATTACCGTAAACCAATTTAAAAGTCCACAGGAGACAGGCTGAGCCGGGAGAGGCCACATATACGGAATCACATTTTTTTGTATGTCCCTATGCCTGATGGTTGTTGTATTGGGTGCTGAAGTTGTCACGCCCTTACTGGTCGAATAGACCGGCTGCGACAAGATTCAGCGTCAGAGAATCGCTGCTGTGCATCAAGAGTGATACGAGCGATAGAAGCGACTAGAGTATGTCCGTTAAAAGCAGAATGCAAGCATTCCAACATTCCCATTGGCTGTGCTGGCTGTCGCCAAACTACATCATAGCTAATTTGCATAACATTGCCAAGAGTTCAACTACAAACTGTCGCTCTAGTCGCACGAATCACCTCTAGTCGACCGAATCGTTTTTGTCGTTTTTGTCAATATGAAGTCAATTACTTCCGCCACTGGACTTGCTCATGTCGCGCTTGGTCTATTTGTGCCATTATACTTCCGGTCCATGGGGCCTCAACTCGCAATTTTTTAAAAGGGGAGTGACTGTAACGAGTCAAGCTAGATCTGGATTCCGTTTGATATATGCCCTGGACTTCACATATGATAGCAGTTTATTTGGAATGGCGTTGGAAGACTTCTCATTTTTGGCAGGCAAGAAATATTATTTTGTGCGAGACTATTATTAGATTTTGTGCTGCTCATGTATTTGACATGAACCGAGACTTGAGGTGCTTCAGCCAGCCCCACGCTGCACCGTGGCTTAAGCCAGTCAGACATGTAACTTAACACATTTTTGCATGCACACAACTCACATATCATGTGACAAGTGAAGTTGAGAATCACAACATTGGTTATCATTAATTCTAAGGTAGGCCTACAGCATATATGTGATCGAGGGCAGTGGTTCTTAACCTGGGGTGCGGGCACCCCCTGGGGGTGCACCAGAGATTTCAGGGGGTGCGCGGAATTTTGTTTGTGTTGAGGTTGTGACCAAAATTCTGCTTCCAAACATTATAATTACGCCAAATCAATACAAAATTAAACACGTTTTGGTCCCCATGTAAAGTCATAAAAGTATTGATTAATGTCTAAAGCAAGAATCATTGTAATTAATCACTTAACTAATTTTTAGTGTGTATATACACATAGAAATTTGGGTTGGGGGTGCGCGGCTTGTCTTGGACACAGGTTAGGGGGTGCTTCAAGAAAAAAAGGTTAAGAACCACTGATCTAGGGGGAAAGGCGAGGCGGATCGGAAAATACCTACACTTTCCCATGCTCTTCTCCTCTCTGTGTTGGCATCATATTCCAACAGCAAGCAAGTAAAGAAAGTGCTGCACACTCCCGAGTTGTAGCTGTAGAATCATCCTATTCTTTAGCAGGATAAACGGTAAACAACCACAGGCTATTTGGATGACGCATACTTATCATGCATGAATATACAATGCACCTGTTTGCCTACGGTACATTCTCCTCACTGATGGACTCATGAGATCCAATCATGATTTTGATATGGTGATAAGGAACTTATTTCAATTTAGTCGGCTATAGAGATTGATAGTCAATGTGCACAATAAAGCCTTAAGCAATGCTGCGGGATATTCTTTATTGGCCACATGTGGACATTGGCTCTGCCAATCACCACACCAGCTGTGTTTTGACATACGACAGTAATTCCTTTATTTCCCCAAGCAAGTCTCCCTAGCTGATTGCTTTTAATATCGCTCAGCTTTTCTCATTTCTCACCGTGTGTGTGTGTGTGTGTGTGTGTGTGTGTGTGTGTGTGTGTGTGTGTGTGTGTGTGTGTGTGTGTGTGTGTGTGTGTGTGTGTGTGTGTGTGTGTGTGTGTGTGTGTGCGTGCGTGCGTGCGTGCGCGTGCGTGTCTGTGTCTGTGTCTGTGTGGGCGCATGCAAATGTGTGTGTGTGCAAGCGTATGCACACTCAATAATGATAAAAGACAGAGAGTGCGAGCGAGAGAGAGAGAGAGAGACAGAGTGCATGCGTTTGATTGCTGTGCATGCATTTGAGTGTGTGTGTGTGTGCGACTAGCATGTAAACTAATGCTGTGTTTGAGTCATGATTTGTGAATTGCCCACACCAACACTACTTGAGCATCCACCAACTTCATCAACATAATGTTGAATCTACTGAGCAGCAAGATAGGAAGGAGTTGCAGAAGCATATTAACATGTACTGCTACTGTAATGCTGCGTTGCCCTGCCCGCAGTGGTGTTGTAGCCTCTTAGTGCAGATGGGGTCGCCGGTGGGCCTATTCACTATTTGGTGAAAACACTCATCTACATCCTAACAACATTGCTATGACAGTACCGAGAGCCTTAAGTAATAGATTATGACATTGCCATTACAATTTTGGTGACAGTAAGGTTATAACAAAGGCTCTACGCTGAGGGGTTAATTAACGTTTGTAAAGAGAGTGGAATCCGCCTTTGCTCACTGTGGGAACTGACGTATGTCTATTCTAGGGTGACCTATCGTCCGGATTTCCCTGGACATGTCTGTTTTTATAACATCCGAGTGTCTCTCTTGTTGTCTAACCTCAAGTCCTCGCTGTGTGCTGGTGGCCTTGAGATGCGAGGCAAGGTGTTATTGACGGTAGATGTTTTATTCTCGCAATAAGTCTCACAAAACACATTTAAAAGGTCATCTTCTCATTTGGAAGTTGGATGTTGAATCGGGAAATAGGTCCACCAAAGGTTGTGCCTAGGCTGACAGCAGGGAAAGTTTATTGTTTTCTCTACAGAGGCAGGGTGTCAGCGATGCACGGGGCAGCAGGCTAAAGCGAGGATGGGAGTTTAGATTATAGCATTCACATTGTGAAAACAAGTCTGGGGTGCATTTCTCAAAATCATAGTTGCTAGCTATTTTGTTGTTTGCAATGCTATTTCCTATTGGCAACTACCCAAGTAGCTAACTGGCTAGCAACAACACTTTCGAGAAGCACATCCCTGTTTTTTTCTCATGGCAAAGTATAGTCACCCTACTCTATTGTAATCTTTATTGTGGCATGTGGTATTTATTTACAATATAAGCAAGGTGCTAGCTTGATATCAAGCCATGGACCAATGTAGTTTAACATTTGCAGGTAGATAGTCTTGATAACTTTTTGTAACATTTTGTAACAGGCATTATACAGACAGAATTTTTTTTTTCATCTACCCTAAAATGCTCCCTTCAGTAACCCTTGCTGGCAATAACATAGCATGGGCTTTAATGAGAGTTCTCACAGCCTACGCTTGCCTGGGCTAGCAAGAGGGAGGGAGGAGAGAAGGAGACGGAGGAGAGGAGGAGGTGGAGAGATGGAAGAAGGATCATCTGTTTATTCCACAGGGCTTCTGGACCCTCTGGTCACCACACATTGCTCCGTGTGTGTGTGTGTGTTTGTTTGTGTGTGCGCGTGTGTGTGTGTGCGCGCACGTGTGTGTGTGTGCGTACGCATGTGCGTGCTGTGTGTGTGGTGAGAGAGAGAGAGAGAGAGAGAGAGAGAGTGAGAGAGAGAGAGAGGGAGAGAGATTGAGAGAGAGAGACAGAGAACAAGAGAGAGAGAGAGAGAGAGAGAGAGAGAGAGACTCCTATTGGCTATTTTCAGCACTGGAGATGAGGTTTCAGGCCCTTGTGGGATTGTGTGCGTGCGTGCGTGCGTGTGTGTGTGTGTGCGTGCGTGTGTGTGTGTGTGCGTTCGTGCGTGCGTTCGCGCGTATGTGTGCGTGTGTATTAGACAGGGAAGAGCAAATTGTGCCAGCCTGGGAGCTGAGTCAACCCCCCCCCCTCTCCCCAACCCCCTCCCGTCCAACACATAGCCCCCCACCCCATAATGCCACATCACTCAAGCATCCTACAGCTTATCACAGACCTCAACACTAGCTTCCAGCATCGCTCAGAACTAGGCTGACTCACACCTACACACACACACGCACACACACACACACGCACGCACGCACGCACGCACACACACACACAGACATACTCTCTGAAACACATGCAGATTCATTCACAGACACACACACATGCTCATACAGGTGC
>NC_085880.1:5631483-5633983 GCF_034702125.1 Engraulis encrasicolus
GCTTGGAAGCACTATCACATCATATGATTGTTTTCTGGATTGAAGTATAACAAAAATTTGAAAGGGTGTATCGATAGGCCTACTGCCTCCTTACATAACGATGCAGTCTCGTGACTCTGCGTAGCATGATTTCTCGATTCAATCCAATATCGTTACAGCCCTAATTAAATGTAATGGGGACCCAATTATGGGCCCCCCATCTCCCTGGGCCCGTGACAGCTGACCCCTTATTACAATTCGCCTGATAGAATCAACAACAGGACAAATGCTACAACGCAATAATTTCACGGGCGGGTTTTACACTGCAAATACGGTAATCAACTGCACTACCTGTAGCCAGATAAAAGTTATGCATAGGGTGATACACGACAAAAAGCCACCAGTAACAGTAACGCACGCCAGTGCAGTACGGAAAATGAATATTAAACACAAAAGTGTTTGTGCAAGTAGTTCACGCTGTATTGATGGAAAGCTTAAATAATTGCCAACACCATTCACACATCAAAGTCGCGCACACAGCGAGAACTAATAAAAAATCACCAGTCCTTGACCCAACTTCCCCCGAGTGTTTATCAATGTCCCAAGTAGTCCCAAAAAAACCAAAAAAACGTGTCCAAAAAATAAACAGTCAATCTTTCATTAATCCAAAGTTTAGCCCAAGAGTTTTGGTAGCACTGCGGTTGAATAGCCAATCCAAAGGGAAAAAAGTAAGGATGCAATCTCACCCGCTAGTGCACATTCCGCAGCGCCTTTATGCTCCAGGTAAATCCACAAGAGTTTTGGAAATGTCAATGAAAAAGTAATCCTCATAAAAACGCCAGAAACCCTGGTCACCAGAGTCAGGTCGGGAACTCTCCACCGTCAACCCCTTGGAGCGAAACAGGAAGTGCCAGTGTGCCCTCCTGACAGCTCCAAGCAGCAGTATTTAAAAGTCCCACGCAAATGCTAAACCCAAGTCCTCCAATCAGTGGTGACGAGAGAACATACATGATACCGCCATACAAACAGTCAGAAATGAAAATTGCATTCTCATATCATGAAAAAAACGTGATAAGGGGTAACCTTTACACCCTTTGTCCCCCCTTGTCAGCTTCCCTGCTCACAATAGTGATAGCAGAGATAAGATTTGTGGAGATAATGGGTCATTGGCAGCTCTCCATCTACCTGTGTTCTCTCTGTTAATAGTCCAGTGTGTAAGGTAGATTTCCTGTCTTGGCTTTGAACTTGCCACACCAGAGAAGTGAAAAAAGAAAAGATGAGGGTTCATCTTGTTGTACTTTAACAAGCGAAAAACGAGATGTTTGATACGTGTAGTCTGGATATTCACAGAATATTTCAAATACTACCTACAATGGGGTAGGGGGTGGGGGGCAATCAATTTTGAGCATCGAACATGACGCCATCGGCAAAAAAGTATGACCTCATTGATAATGACGTCTTCTATCCACAGCAGTGTCATTCATTCATTCAGCTCGCAGACTTAGTTAGACTGGCACAAGTTATTTTCCCCGCATAGCCCCATGTTTTAAACCAAAAACATTCAAAACAAGTTATTAGTGCTGCTGCATCATCATTGATAAATTAAAAAGAACATATTTAGTGTGTATTTGGAGTATTTGGAGTATTCCTAATAGCACAAAACTGGTGTGGGTGAGTAGAACACAGTATTTACACTATAGAACCCCATTGCAAAAAACCCTCAAACATTTGCCTGGTGGACTTGATGACATTGGCCTGGCCCTCCCCTCAAAGGTATCATAACTCATGCCGCTACAGCAGGCCTCTTTGAGATAGTCAGATATTCATTAACCCTTTATAGGGCGAGTGGAGTGACTATATTTGATCACTTCCCCCTCTTTTACAAATGCCCCAGTAGCCATGCCTGTCTACAACAACCAAGTGTGTTATTTTGCTATTTGTGTCTTGTAAAATGCCTGCCGTGATTTCTCATCTCAGTCCAGCCCTCATTAGCATGACAGTCAGAGCACACCAAGATCCCATGCGATGGTCTGCTCACTCCATCACATGGCACATCACATAACCGAAGAGCCAAGATGGTCAGGCAACATGCGATGCAATATTAAACTCATGCCCTTTTTCCCATTTTTCCCCCTTTTTTATCATTTTATCATTTTTTTTTCTCTCTCTCCTCCACAGTCACCCACAGGGTATAGGTCAATAAGGTCGCATAAGCTCTGCGATATTTGGAGAGAAGGTCATTAAATCCTGACCCCGGGTGGTGTGGGGGTCGGGTGCATGGGTGGGTGAATACTGTGGTGGTGTGGGGTGGTGGGTGGATTATGAGATGAGAGTAGAGGCAAGGGAAGACCTTTGGATATAAGGAGAGAGAGAGAGAGAGAGAGAGAGAGAGAGAGAGAGAGAGAGAGAGAGAGAGAGAGAGAGAGAGAGAGAGAGAGAGAGAGAGAGAGAGAGAGAGCTGGACCAGCATTAGTCATCAAAACTACACTCTATTTTTGTCTGTTTCTGTCTCTCTCTATCA
>NC_085880.1:5643983-5646483 GCF_034702125.1 Engraulis encrasicolus
CATACTGTGCTTGTTTATACGTTTAAGTGTGGTATATTGAAGGCAGGAGTGGGTACCGTGGCGTGAGAATGACGGCAGTGTAATGAATATTGATGGCAAAATGTATGAAAGAGTCCAACTTGAAGTGCGTGTTTGCATAGACACACCCACATACTATATGCATAATGACACACACACTCACAGCAGACTCACACCACACACGCACGCACGCGCGCACACGCACGCACACGCACACGCACACGCACACACACACAAACAGTGGTTTATTTTTATCCACCTGTCATTGTCCCTCACTCCTCCCGTTAGTGAAGTGTGATGTTTGTGAACAACGCCTGCGTTCCCCGAGCTCCCTGCAGATGAGAGAAAACGCTCATGCATCTTTCATGCTGTAGTTATGCAGAATAACTACGCGGAATAAAATAAACAAAATATCAGTTTAGAGACTCTGGTGGAGCAAAGGGTGCATACAGTATGAGATGGTGTGTGCCATGCACCATCAAGTTCAGGCGGAGAAAATCACAGTAGTTTATGCATTTAAATCTTTATCTCTCTCTTGTTCTTGCTCTTTCTCCTGTTTACTCCGCCCCCCCCTCTCTCTCTGGGATTTAAGAATCTCATCTTTCTTTACAATCCACATTTCATTTGAGCTCAGGGCTCTGTCAACATACTTTCATGTGTTTGTCAAACATTTGCCAGCGCAGTTCAGCCAGTGAAACATTAGTTTTGGCTTCAGTTCAGCCAATACTTGAGTGTGTAAAGTGAAAGTCTCACTGTCATTGTGACATACAGTGCACACAATGAAACTGCATTTATGCCTCGCCTGTGCAAGGGGGCAGCTCAATAAACACCCTGAAGGGAGCTCAGTGGCTAAAAGATCAGTGTACCTCAGTCGTGAAAGAGGATGCAAAGGAAGGAAGGAGGAGGGAAAGAGCGTGAGACCGCTGGTTAATCATTTCCCCCACCCGACTGGCGGGAATCGAACCCATAATTCTCTGGCTGCAAGCCATTCACCAGTGTCCTTATATGGCGTGCACGGTTTCTTTTGGTACATAAAAGCTTTATTTGCAGCAAAAAAAACAAAAATACACATAATGTAATGTCTGAATAGAAAGAAACAAGGTATAATGGACAAATAAGGTGTTGTAATGATCATGTCCCAGCTAAGGTTTAAAAATTCAGCTACTTTCTTTTAGCGTCATAGGGAAGCTGAATATGTAAAACATGCATATTGCTGTCATGTCAAATAATCAATTAAGACTTCAAATGAAGTGAAGTTCACTTTGTTCACGGACCGGTTCACTTTCACTTTGAGAAGTACTCACAGTCTCATTTCACCAACCACTGTGCCACTGTGTTCCATCAGCGCTTGGAATCCCTCTGTGCCAGCCAATCCCCTTCTCAGAGTGCCTCTATGCCACCCTATCAGAACTCTCAGCAGGGTAACTCTCTGCCCTCAGTGCCAGGGGTATGTCATTGATGCAGCACTCAGTGTGTAAGCCAGGCTATTTTCTCTCTCTGTGCAATCACGGTTAAAGTAGGCAGATTAATGTTATATCCGACAGCATATGGTCTTTTTCTCTTCCTCTCTATCTCTCTATTCTTCCCTCCTTGTGTGTGTGTGTGTGTGTGTGTGTGTGCGTGCGTGCGTGCGTGCGTGCGTGCGTGCGTGCGTGCGTGCGTGCGTGCGTGCGTGCGTGCGTGCGTGCGTGCGTGCGTGTGTGTGCGCGCGCGCGTGTGGAGTGGGTGTCTGGATGTGTGTGATGTACTGTATGTCTGTGTGAGAGTCTTAGAGTATTTTAGTCATTTTCTTAGAGCACTGATGGATTCCTCTCTACATGTAAGCTGTGTGTGTGTGTGTGTGTGTGTGTGTGTGTGTGTGTGTGTGTGTGTGTGTGTGTGTGTGTGTGTGTGTGTGTGTGTGTGTGTGTGTGTGTGTGTGTGTGCGTTCTTTGCGTGCACTCATGTGTGCATATGTGTGTGTGCATGCGTGTGTGAGTGAATGAGTCAGTGTGTGCGTGTCTGTATGCATGTCTGTGGGTAATCTGTTTGGGTGACTATGGGTTAAACATACACATAAGGAGACTGTTTAAATCCGCTGACCAGATGTGCTGTAGCATATAGGGTGTCATGACATGTCAGGACAGACGGATTTGCGCAAAATAGCTCAGTGTAAGATAAATCCCATACAATATCCATTCCACGTAGCCTGATAAACCAGCCAAAATGTGAGACCGGAGTAATTTAGTCTGGCCCCGATGAACGATACCTGCGAAGATTGTTGATGAGAACAACCTGTTGTTTTTTCAAACCGTGCCGGCGCTCTGACCAATCGGCGATCTTTGCCGTTGATGTGCTTTCCCAACGGTGTTGCGAGCTTCGTCGTCACTCCCTCAAAACCCCAGCCCACTTTGATTCAAAACAAATCTCTAGGTTGTGATTGGTTTTGCCAGACTCAGGGCACAGTGTTCAAAATGTTCTCAGATCCGAGGCCAGACCCACT
>NC_085880.1:5651483-5653983 GCF_034702125.1 Engraulis encrasicolus
ACACTATTGATCCCAGAGGAAATTAAGTATTCCAGGAGCAGACACACAATCGCACAGATCCAATACATCCATTTACATATATCTGAATACAGTTCATGCAAAGTAGCCTACATACATATAGTACATTCATACATACGCAACATGCATTCTTAGATTCTCTTACCAGTCAAAAAAAGAATATAGGAAAGTGCCGTAATTGGTGCAGCGTGGTAATCCAAGTATAATTGTCCTAATAAGGTGTAATTTTGTGCTCAACGTCCACCACGCACAGTACTTAGCATAGTAGCATGCTTGTTTATATTGGTATTTGCATGTGGTTATGTTTGTCTGTGATGTGACTTTAAACCAATATGAGATTCAATGAGAGTCTGGATGTCTGTGCGAGTTTGCGTGTATGAGGGAGTGGAGTGCTAATGCAGCTCAAGTGTTTTGATTGACTGGCTGTGTGTGTGTGTGTGTGTGTGTGTGTGTGTGTGTGTGTGTGTGTGTGTGTGTGTGTGTGTGTGTGTGTGTGTGTGTGTGTGTGTGTGTGTGTATGCGTGCGTGTGTGTGTGTGTGTGTGTGTGTGTGTGTGTGTGTGTGTGTGTGTGTGTGTGTGTGCGCGCGAGCATGCATGTGTGCGTGTATGAGTTTGTGTGAGGGGTTGGGCGTATATGGGGTCACTCTGCTCCTAACCTTCTCCATAAGTGTGCTGGGGGGCAGGCAGGGGATAAAGCAATGGGAAAAGTTAATATTTAATGATGAAAACATTTTAATGGTGGAATAATTTAGCCCTGGGGCTAACATTAGGTAAGGTTTGCCCTTGTGCTGTTTTTTTTTTTTTTTGCTGAGGGTGCATACTATGCATAATACACACACACACACACACACACACACACTCACACACACGTGCATACTCGTGCAAACACACATGCACGCACACATGCATGCACGCATGCAGACACACACACACACACACACACACACACACACACACACACACACACACACACACACACACACACACACACACACACACACACACACACACACACACACACACACACACAGACACACACACACACACACCATATGGGCAGACATAAAACATTATCTTGTCTTATGTGCCTCACACAAACTCAGTGGACAAAAAAAGTGAATTCACACTTATGAATGCTTACACAGTCATCATTTTTAATGCACCCACAGGACATGCAAAATTTCACACATGTAAATGTTAATGTATGACATAAATAGCCATAGGAGGAGATCTGAAGCGTAGTAAGCAGCATTGCTGTGTATAGTGGGGGTGGAAGGCTGCGGTGGTCCCTTAGTCCCTCAAACACAAGATGAAACACGAGTATATTGGATCTGGAAGATTCTGCTGGACATATTTCCAATATAGTGTATTCCTCCCACATGACGAATATAGTATATGAACATCAGGAGAGTTGGCTACTGTACGTTCCAAAGAGCGGGCTACTATGAACTATCATTAACTATTTAATACACCACACACACACACACACGCACGCACGGACGCACGCACGCACGCACACACACACACACGTAGGCCTACACACACACACACACACACACATGTGTAGGCCTACACACACACACACACACACACACACACACACACACACACACACACACACACACACACACACACACACACACACACACACACACACACACACACACACCAATGCGCAAGTGTACACACAAGTTTAGATTGCTGGCATAGATAGGACTGATGATATTCCTCTGGGCATGTGTGTGTGTGTGTGTCTGTGTGTGTGTGTCTGCTGTCCATATGCACGCAGGCCTCGTTATTGACCTAGTTCTCTCTCTCTCTCTCTCTCTCTCTCTCTCTCTCTCTCTCTCTCTCTCTCTCTCTCTCTCTCTCTCACAGTTTCGATGCCTCCTGACCGCCGTCCTGACTCCATTCATCCGACTGACTTACCCACCACTCTGCGGCCTCGACCTCCCAACTCTGGGCAGCGGAGATGTGGAGTGGAGCCCTCCCATCTGCCTTTCTCCTCTCTCTTCAATCCCCCTCTCGTCCAATCAGATGGGAGAACAACACGCTTGACGGAAGCTTGAAGAGTGTGAGGAAGAAGGAAGAGGGCGAGGCAGTGGGTGTGGTGGGAGGATGAGAGAGAGGAGAGAAGGAGGGTGGGATAGAGAGAGAAAGAGGGAGAGGAAGGGGGAGTCTTAGAGAGAGGGCATTGTTGCCTTGCTGTCTCTCGTTCTCTCGTTCTCTCATTCTCTCTTTCTCTCTCTTTCTTCATGCTGTGCCTATTTGATCAAGGCGAGGCGCCCATGTCGTCTCTCCTTCTCTCTCTTCCTTCCCATGCACCTGTCCAACGGAGAAAATGACAGATACAAACGGTAAAAATAAGAAGACTGGAAGGGAGATGGCAGCTGGAGTTCGGAGATCAAAATCTGAAAAAATACGAAGGCTTGAAGCACCCATCCTCCCTACCCTCCCCCTCAACCCCATCTTCCTGCCCCA
>NC_085880.1:5658983-5661483 GCF_034702125.1 Engraulis encrasicolus
CAACGTAGTTTATGGTTTTATGATTCACGGCCGACCCTGAATCGGTAATGCCTGAACTGGACTGCAGTGATGTGGAGAGGGTGATTGGAATCAGCATATTTTCGGTGATTTACGGTATGTTTTGATAAAGTATTTGGGAGAGGTAAGTTCATCACACAGGGGGGGAATACAGAAAATACTTGAACAAATTCTGATTTGCTGTAGAGGGAGTGGTTCGCAACCTTTTTGATCAAACACCCCCTTGACCTCATCATAAGCCTGCCCACGTCTGCCTTAGTATTAATAACAAATAAAATGGACTGATGGCTCCCAATGGCGATTCAGCACCACCCTTTCTCAGCTGTATCCTTCTCAACACCCCCCTAGGGCTCCCCAACACCCCCTGGGGGGCTGTACGACCGCCGTTGAGAAATTCTACTGTAGGTGTTCTATACTGTATTTCTCTACACTGTAGAGTCTACAGGTACTATAGCCTGTCTGTCCATCCATCCAACAATCTGTCTGCCTGTAAAAGTGTTTTAAAATGTGTCTGCCTGCGTGTCTGCCTTTCCTCTACCTTTCCAATTTGCGTTACTCACCTGGTGGCCATTTTGGCGCTTGAGGAAGTTCAACGGAAGTACTTTGTGCACTGTTCCATGCGTTCTCAATCACTAGCATCAGTGAACCTTGTGGTTGATGAGATGCCAGCAGTTTGGACCGACAATCTCTCCGTCATGCCGGAGTTAACTGTCGATAGTGTTGAGAAATGGGCTTGTAGGGACTGCAATATTCCCCAGGCTGTCTTGCTGAAAGGCTACATTAACTGGATTGAAGGTTACATTCGTGACGTGGAAGGTAGGTTTTTTCCATTTCAAAGGTAAGTTCTTCACACACAGGGGAGAGTACAGTAAATGTTCAATAAATTCTGATTTACTGTAGGTGTACTTGTTCTCCATAGTTACTATTGACTAAGTTGGAGAGTTGTCAAAATCATGTACCTGCTACAGTGAGTCCAATATGTATTTGATCCCTTGCTGATTTTGTTGGTTTGCCTACAAAAAAAGACATGATCAGTCAATACATTTTATGATAATATGTATTCTAATATGGAGAGACAGAATATCAAAAAGAAAATCCAGAAATTAACTGAAGAGAATATATATTAATTTATTTCCATTTCATCAAGCAAAATAAGTATTTGATCCCCTGACAACTGATTACAGTTCCGGGCCCACAGACCAGATGGGCACTTCCGATCAACTTGTCATCTGAATTAAAGACACCTGTACATACTAACATGCATAAAAGACACATTGAATCAGCAGAATCAGTCCATAGTATGAGTGAATCAGTCACACTCCAACCTCAACAGCATGGGGAAGACCAAAGAGCAGTCAAATGATATCAGGGACACGATTTTAGACCTGAACAAAGATTAAATGGACTGCAAAGCCAAAAGAAAGAGACTGGGTATTAATGACCCAGCTGTTGATGCATTTCTTCCAAAATGTGAGGAATACAAAATGACTATCCATCAGCCTGTCAGGGGTTCTATACAAGATTTGACCTTTTGTAGGGATTTGATAATCATGAGAACAGAAAGAAATCACCCTAGAGCTGTACGGGATGAACTAGGCAATGATATCAAAGCTACTGGGACCAAAATCACTGATAAAACTACTGGTAGCACTTAATGCCACAGAGGTTTAAAATCCTGTAGTGCACACATGGTACCTCTACTTCAGAAGGAACCTGCGCAGTCCCACTTGAGGTTTGCCAACAGACATCAGACTGGTTTAGGATATGATAAGGAGGTGCTGTAGTCAGATGAAACCAAAATCAAGCTGTTTGGCATGATCACAATTCAATGTGTTTTGAGAAAGAGTACTGCTGTCTATGATCCCAAGAACACCCTCCTCACCATCATGCATGAAAGTGGTATCATTATGGTTTGAGGGTGTTTGTCTGGCCAAGGCACAGGACAACTTCGCATCGTCAATGAATGGATGGAAGGAGACATGTAATGTGCAATCCTGAGTGCAAACGTCCTTCCCTCCACCACTACACTGAAGGGTGGGCCATTTTTGATCTCCCAACATGACAATAATACACAACATACAGTCAATGCAACAAAGGAGTGGCTCAATAAGAAGCATATTAAAGTCATGAAGTGGCCTAGACAGTCTCCAAATATTAACCCTATAGTAATTCTATGGAGAGAACTGAACCTCCCATTTGCCAAGCTACAGTCACAAACTATTAATGTTTTAGAGATAATGTGCAAAGAAAAATGGGCAAAAAATATTTTCTACTATATGCACAAACATTGTCATTAACTAAAAGAAGCATCTAACCTCAGTGCTAGACAACTAGGGCTTTGCCACAAAGCACTTTATCATCTTTAGCTAAAGGGGTCAAATACTTATTGGCCTAAATTAAATACAAATAAATTAAAATATATTATTTTAAGTTATTTTCTGGAATTTCTTTTTGATATTCTGTCTCTCCATGTTTGAATACA
>NC_085880.1:5663983-5668983 GCF_034702125.1 Engraulis encrasicolus
CCGGGTCCGGCAGGATCTTAAGCAGTGGATCCGGTATCCGGCATGTTACCTAAAAATCAGGGTCTGGTGCATGTCTAGCCTAGGCTTTTCAGTCTTTCACAACCCCAATCACTGCATGGAGTGAAATCCCTTTGGAAGCGGCTATTGCAGGCAGTGTGGCAATAAGCCAATGAGTCTAAAAAATAGTTTGCGCCAACGTAATAAAAAGGGCCCACGTGTGCGAGTAGACTATGTTTCAACGCTTTTGTAGGATCCGGTATCCGGTTCCGGATCCGGCAGGATCTTAAGCAGTGGATCTGGTATTCGGCAGGATCCTAAAAATCAGGATCCGGTGAATCTCTAGTTTTTCCACAACGGTGAATACTGCTATTGTGCAGTATTTACTGTTTATGCTCAATATGTGACTCAAAGTAATATTTTCACAGTAGTTTTTTTCGAAAAACAGTAGAATGCTGTTGCAGAATTGCCGTAAATAAACAGCTATTTGTTACAGTGTTGGCAATAAGTATGCAACAGTGAGCTATATATGATTATTTTATGTGTAAATATGTGTGTTACAGTATGTCTTGTGGACAATGTCTTTATGTCTTTATTTATGTGTGTATGCTACTTGACACCTTAATTTCCCCCTGGGATCAATAAACGATACTCTACTCTACTCTACTCTAAATAAAAAAAAGTTGAGAAGGAAATATTAAGAGGGTTACGTAACAACCCTTCACCCCTTCACGTTCTACAGCGGGAGATTTTTGTATCTTTTCAACGGCTTCTCCTTCACCCCCAACCCCCCCTCTCACCGAGTCAATATGGCGGAATCTTGACATTCACATGAAAAATTCCATGGATGTCCATCTGAATAGCCTGCCTCCGTCCTTCCATCCATCTGTTTGCCTGTTGAAGGGTTTTACACGTAAAATATGTCTGCCTGCCTGCTTGTCTGTCGTTTCTCTTCTACCTTTCCTATCCTCTGTTTTTCTCTTCCCTCTCAATATTCCATCCATCTTTCTGTACATAGTATTGTGCTTAGAGAGCAGGGCACGTCTGACAGCAGCCTCCTCCTTTCCTCAGTGCTTCATTCTTCATCCGCTGCTTCCTATTATATCCATCCCGCTGTGGAGATAGTGAGGTAGTGGTCTGTATCACTTTCTATCACTCAACTTATAGCACCAACTCTCTCTCTCTCTCTCTCTCTCTCTCTCTCTCTCTCTCTCTCTCTATGTGTGTGCGGGGCTGTGTCTGTTCAACTATTTGTTTATAATAATTTATTTATAATGTATCTGCATGATCATCTGTGCGTGCGTTGTGTGTATGTGTGTCCGTGCATGCATGTGTGTTTGTATGTACTTTGCTTGATGTGTGTTTAGAGAACACTATTATTTAGTACTGCCAGTCCTCCAGGTCAGTGTTGAGACAGTGGTGGCAGCTGGGAACCCCTCATTAGAGGAGAGGAGAGGAGAGGAGGAGATGAGAGGAGAGAAGAGGAGAGGAGAGGGGGGAGAAAAGAGGAGAGGAGAGGAGAGGAGAAGAGAGGAGAAGAGAGGATAGGAGGAGAGGAGAGGAGAGGAGAGGAGAGGAGAGGAGAGGACAGGACAGGACAGGACAGGAGAGGAGAGGAGAGGAGAGGACAGGACAGGACAGGAGAGGAGAGGAGAGGAGAAAGGAGGAGAGGAGAGGAGAGGAGAGGAGAGGAGGGCAGGAGTGAGGAGGATAGAAGAGGAGAGTAAAGCAGTGGAGGGGAGGAAAGGAGAGGAGAGGAGAAGAGGAGAGAGGAAAGGAGAGGAGAGGAGAAGAGGAGAGAGGTGGGGCTAGGAGAGGGAAAGAGCGAAGAGGAGAAGGTTGACCCTGGCATTACCACACTTCTGTCATCATAACACACTAATCACCTCTTCTCTCTCTCTCTCTCTCTCTCTCTCTCTCTCTCTCTCTCTCTCTCTATATATATATATATATATATCTGAGACATCAGCCATCCCTATAATAACAAAAGCTCCATAGCTAGTCAGCTCTATTCCCCCTGTCATAGCCACACTCTGACACAGGGGAGCTCCCCATCACGTCCCCATATAAAAATGAACATAACCCTTTATCAACACAATACTCACTTCCTTTCTTGGCATAGCTTTCTGTTAAGGTCCTTGTAAACAGTAGCCCTTTCTATTAGGTGCACTGCACTGCACCTGCACTGGTGGGGAATGGCAATTGTGTTTGTCTACTCAGCAGACTCTACTGTGTCCTTTTGTTTTTTTTAACTATATCATACACACTGTAAATGGCACAGAACAATTTTCCGCAAGGACAATACGTACATATCCTATCTATCTATCTATCTATCTATCTATCTATCTATCTATCTATCTATCTATCTATCTATCTATCTATCTATCTATCTATCTATCTATCTATCTATCTATCTATCTATCTATCTATCTATCTATCTATCTATCTATCTATCTATCTATGATTCAGACATGTTGTGACCTGTCCTCGTTTCAGAATGGAGCTGTATCACATCAGTTCAAACCCAAATGTTCAATCGGCTATGACTTCCATCCCCATAACAAGCCCAGGCAGAAGGATTGGAAAGGAATATTGCGCCTCCGACAAGCTGCTACCTTCCCTTCCCACAGAACTTGACCAAGTGGGAGGTGATCAATTCTTCACCTTTCTTCACCCCTCCAGCCCACTGATTTCATGATGCTGCCTATATGATGCGGTTTGTGGCGTCATGCTGCCTGCCTACACACTGCAACAGATCAATCCTACTGTACTGCCCTCACAAAAATACAATAGTACTGTACAGTCATCCCCATATATGCCCTGTTGTCATATACTGTGTGTGCTATATCCATAATCTAACTGTTGTTTACTCTTGTCATGACGCTATCCATGACACTGTCTGCCATCAGGCTGCCTACACGTTGTTACCGATCAATGCTACTGCCTTCACACAAATACAATATGCATTAGTCATCAGAGCCATATATGTTCTGTTCTACGCATGATCTCTGTGCTATATCCATGTTCTGACAGTGTTTTTCAACAGGGGCTCTACATTCCCCCATGGGGCATTAGGGAGTCCCCTGGGGGCATTGAGAAAGAGACAGTTGAGAGACTGGCCTCTCAGCTGTGAATGAGGGACATTAGTCTATTTTATTTTTTAATACTAAGGGAGGCGTTGGAAAACTTTTTTTGAGGTCAAGGGGGCATATGTTCAAAAAAGGTTGAGAACTGATCTAACTGATCAGTTCTAACTGTACTGTACAGTATGTCACAGAAGTGAGTACACCTCTAAGATGTCTGTAGATTTGATGGCCCAAGTAAATCTTTTCAATTTAAACAGCTTTTTGTACGCTGGCTACTGTTACGTAATTGTGTCAAAGTGAATTTTCTTTAATGTCCCATGAAAAGATATACTTACGAATCTCCAGAAATGTCAGGGTGTACTCACTTCTGTTACATACTGTAACTCTTATCTACTCTCTGTCTTGATGCTTCCTGTGTGATGCTGTCTATGACCCTGTCTATGCCGCTGTCTATGCCGCCCAGCCAGAGAGAGTTGAGAGAGAGAGGTTCCATTGGCCCCTTGTTTCCGAGTTTTACAATTGCAAGGGGGAGGGGAGGAATCCCCCTTTAGGCAGACCTAGGCAGACCTAAGGACTGTTCTATTCAATGCTAGGGGTATTATGACACGCCCCTTTAGGCAGACCGGAACTTGGTCATGTTAGGTGCCCATAGCAACCTATTACATTAGCATATCTCTATATACTTAAAGAATCTCTGGCCGCGCTGCTGCCTACACATTACCGATCAATGCAACTGCCCACAAATACAGAATACAATAGTCATCACCTTGTAGGCTACAGTATGTCCTGTTCTGATAGCTCAGCTGTGTGTAAAATCCTTCTCTTCTCTTCTCTTCTCTTCTCTTCTCTTCTCTTCTCTTCTCTTCTCTTCTCTTCTCGTCTCGTCTCGTCTCGTCTCGTCTCGTCTCGTCTTCTCTTCTCTTCTCTTCTCTTCTCTTCTCT
This sequence comes from Engraulis encrasicolus, assembly GCF_034702125.1. Lineage (NCBI taxonomy): Eukaryota > Metazoa > Chordata > Actinopteri > Clupeiformes > Engraulidae > Engraulis > Engraulis encrasicolus. The sequence continues at coordinate 5,668,009 of NC_085880.1, forward strand.
TCTCTTCTCTTCTCCTTTAGTAATACCATATCTGTCCCACATCCCACCTTTAATGGTTCTTGTGATGTACTGAACTGATTTTTTTTTGTCACTCTTTGTCTTATTTTTCTCCTTAGTCATGCCCTGAAGGCCCAATCTATTTTGACTGCTCCGCTCCCATTACAAGGACACTGTGTAAAACTAGCTTGTTTTGAGTATATGATATCGGCAAAGGGTCCTGTCTCAAAATACCACATTTCTATGAGACGTTATGCAAATGGACAGTGCTGTAGCATAATCTGTGTAGGTGAAACCTTAAAACCTCATTATGACCTCAATAGGAATTTCATAATGCAAAGTTAACCAAATTAACGTAATAGCCAACTGTGTGATTGTGCCGTTCAGATGCCCAGCTGTACAGATACCCAGAGATGCCTCCCTCTCTCTCTCTCTCTCTCTCTCTCTCTCTCTCTCTCTCTCTCTCTCTCTCTGTCTCTCTCTCTCTCCCTCTCTCTCTCCAACTGCATAACACACACAAATTATACATGAGGTGCGTGTTTGTATACCAGGTGCATAAAACAAATTAACGCACAAACAAATGTTTCACCCTTCCACTTCCTTTCCCATTATCTTACATAAACAGTTTGTGTGTGTGTGTGTGTGTGTGTGTGTGTGTGTGTGTGTGTGTGTGTGTGTGTGTGTGTGTGTGTGTGTGTGTGTGTGTGTGTGTGTGTGTGTGTGTGTGTGTGTGTGTGTGTTGATGTTTAGAGATTTGTACAGTATTTGTCAGTGTGTGTTGTGTATAGTGTGAGCACATATGCCTGCTTGCGTGAGTGTGACTATCGTGACTGCTCTGATCTCGCCGTGACACATCTCGGAGCAGAGCAGATGGGTCCCTTCCTCTCTCCCTTTCACCCCTCTCTTTCCCTGTCTCATCCACTCCATCTCTCGCTTTCTCTCTTCACACCCTTTCATTTCTGTTTTTTTCCCCCTCAC
>NC_085880.1:5681483-5686483 GCF_034702125.1 Engraulis encrasicolus
ACTGAAGAAAGTGCTGCGTGACTAACAGTATACACGCACACATACGCACAGGCACGCGCGCGCACACACTCACACACACACACACACACACACAAACACACACACACGACCAGGCGTGGGTGGAGGCTGGCGTGGGCGGGAGGCCAGGTGTGCCATCCTCAGTTTGCTGATGAAACTCAGAGAGAGAAAGAGAGAGAGAGAGAAAGAGAGAGAGGGACAGCGAGAGAGAGAGATAGAGAGAGAGAGAGAGAGATAGAGAGAGAGAGAGAGAGAGGGAGAGAGAGAGAGAGAGAGGGAGAGAGAGAGAGAGAGAGAGAGAGAGAGAGAGAGAGAGAGAGAGAGAGAGAGAGAGAGAGAGAGAGAGAGAGAGAGAACTAAAGAAATGTGGAGGAGACAAAAACAGGGATAGACAGTTTACAAATATGCATAACATTAATCATTAATTAACCACCTGTTATACTTGCACATTGCATTAAGGTACAGTATATACTGTTAGTATAGGTTCTCGGTCTGATTAAAGCAGTTAAATCAGAGAAACAATATGAAACAAAATTTTGGAAAAACTTGAATGGTGAATTGCCACTAATATCTGTTATGTCTCTGGCTATGTTTATATGGTGATGATCATAGCACAAGACTCAAAAGTGACATCTCATCTTCAATTTTACGATTACTTTCACACTAGGACCATTGCAATAGCTAACAACAAAATATGTTGTCTGAAGTGTCGTTTTTACACGACGGCACAACTCTCAGATGGGGCCTGAAGACGCAAAACATCTGGAAAAGTGTGAGATGAAGGGCCGTGAACATAGTAGAGTATTTAAAAAAAAAAAAACATTTTTTGACGTTTACACGGAGATGCAACTCAGGTCATCTTCAATACTCCACACTCTGTAAGGAGTCTTCAGAGTTTTGCGTCTTCAAGCACCAACGGAGGGGTTGGCGTGTAAATGAAAGGCACTTCTAGAAAAGAATAGAATAGAATAGAAAGCCTTTATTGTCAGTATACAAAGTATACTGAGATTTTAGCTTCCCTACAAAGTGCAGTCCTTTATAGATGAGCATTGTCCAGTAAGTGTGTGCTCACTGTTGTAACAGCTTTGGGGAAGAAGCTGTTCTTCATCCTATTGGTTCTGGCTGGCAATGCCTTGTAGCGCCTGCCAGAGGGCAACAGTGTGAAGAGATGAAAGCCAGGATGTGTGGGATCTTTAATGATACTCCTGGCTCTACTTACGCAGCGTGAGTTGTAGATGGTGGGTATGGGAGGCAGGGGGCAGCCTATGATTTTTTGTGCTGTTTTGGTCACCCTCTACAGTCTCTTCCTGTCAGCCTCAGTGCAACTTGAGTGCCACACTGACACTGCGTAGGTCAGCAGGCTCTCTATGGTGGAACGGTAAAAGGTCACCAGCAAGCTTGAGTCTAACTGTTCTTTCTTAAGTACTCTGAGGAAGTGCAATCGCTGCTGGGCCTTTTTTACCAGAGCCGAGGTGTTAGTCGACCAGGAGAGATCAGCGGAGATGTGTACACCTAGGAATTTAAATGAGCTCACTTGCTCTACACGTTCTCCATTGATGTACAGGGGGGCAGGAGCATCTTTGTTCCGCCGGAAGTCCAGGATGAGCTCCTTCGTCTTGGAGATGTTCAGGGCCAGGTTGTTGGATGCACACCACTCTCCAAGTTTCAGGACCTCATCCCTGTAGGCCTCCTCCTTTCCCTCGGTTATCAGCCCCACCACTGTTGTGTCATCTGCAAATTTGACAATGATGTTCTCTGGGTGGATGGGGCTACAGTCAAACGTGTAGAGGGAGTAGAGAAGTGGGCTCAACACACAACCTTGGGGCGAGCCGGTGCTGAGGGTGCGGGTGGTTGAGAGATGGTGACCTAGTTTCACCTGTTGGGGACGATTAACAAAGAAGTCTTTGATCCAGGAGCATGTGGATGATGGAAGTCCTAGATGTCTCAGCTTGGGGATTAGGATGTCAGGAATGATGGTGTTAAAAGCTGAGCTATAATCGATGAAGAGCATCCTGACGTAGCTCCCTTGTCTTTCCAGGTGACTCAGTGCAGAGTGGAGAGCAATGGCTATTGCATCCTCAGTGGATCTATTTGCCCGGTATGCAAACTGATGAGGGTCTAGGGTTGGGGGGAGACAGGCTTTTATATGCCTCAGCACCAGTTTTTCAAAGCACTTGGTGATGACTGGAGTGAGTGCAACAGGGCGAAAGTCATTGAGGGTGGTAGTAGATGCCTTCTTTGGAACAGGTATGATGGTGGCAGATTTCAAGCAGGCTGGGATGGTGGCTTGTTTCAGTGACAGGTTGAAAATGTCAGTGAAGACTGGTGCTAGTTGGGCCGCACATGCCTTGAGCACCTTTCCTGGTACGCCATCCGGGCCTGTTGCTTTCCTCGGGTTCACAGCACGAAGCACTCGCTTCACGTCATCAGCCGCAACCTCCAGAGTGGGTGGGGGGGTGCTAAGGTGTGGAGTGGGTTGTTGCAGGGGCTGGAGTGGTACGCCTGAATGCTGCGCCTGAGCTTCAAAGCGGGCAAAGAAGCTGTTCAGCTCCTCCGCTAGTGCTGCATCTCCATCTCCATGAGACACAGACTGTCCCCTATAATTAGTGATGGACTGAATACTCTGCCACATCTGCCGGGGGTTGTTCAGCTGCTCCTCAATCCGCCTTTTGTGGTCAGCTTTGGCTGCCTTGATGCCTCTTCTTAGGTCGGCGCGAGCACTTCTGTATTGCACTCTGTCACCAGACCTGAAAGCTACATCACGGGCCCTAAGGAGTGTGCGCACTTGGCTGGTCATCCATGGTTTTTGGTTTGGGTAAACCTGGATGGTCTTTTCCACAGTGACCATGCCAATACAGTACTTGATGTAAGACAGTACAGTGTCGGTATATGTGCTCAGATCCTCATGATGGAAGGCTTCCCAGTGTGTCTGCTCAAAGCAGTCCTTCTAATTAAATATTTTGTTGTTTTCCCTCGCAATCATTGTATAAATGGCCCCTCTGTCGGCATGGGCGCAGATAGCTTTTAAAAACTGGGGGGGACATTTTCACAACCAACCGTCCGGGGGGGGGGGGGGGGGGGGATTATTATTGTACACTGAATATCATTTTTTTATTGTTAGTGGCATATTCATCTTCCGCTAAATAATTTTATTTGCTTTTGTAGGTCTACTACATTAACTATTTTAAATCTTGATACATGATATTTTTTAACAAATGTTTAAACCGCTCCAGCTTTACAGATTCTACTGAGAATGTGCACGAGTCTCCCTCCCACCAAGACTCACCCGCCCCTGCGCGCGCTTCTAAACACACCTCTCCCATCCCATCAGCAAGTGCTACAGTACTTTCCCAACCAATTCAACCTTTAAAGAGGACAACGGTGTCAACAAATTTCACGTTGTACTACTAATGTAGGCCTACAGCAGGCTATGCAACAGTGTGTGATTTAGTACTGTAGACATTTTAAGACGACCAGTCTCGCGGTGGTAGGCCTATTGCATGTAAAACACAACTTCAATCCAGGCGCGGTTTTGGGGCGTGTGATATTGGGGTCTCCCCCAGATTAGACATTTTTGATAAAAGCATTCAATGGTGATCTTGAGCTTTTAAGACAACCTCCTTGCTACTAGTTCTACTCAGTCATTTTTCTACCACGCTGCGTTTCAATTGCATCTACACTCCACCGCTACAAGCCACACGTTTGCGTTGTAGTACCGCTTAACAACAATTCACAGTAAATGCGTCCAACAGATTAACACCACCGCAGTCATCATTCCAAAAAGGAGCTCCTTTAAAAAATGTATGAAGTCAGACGTTGACAGCATACAGTCCAGGGACAGTGAACACGACAGCTACCTGCGTTAGGCTAGCCTACTTGATTGACAGCTGTCATGGCATGGCCCAACAAAGATGTCTTTTCACTCGAAAACAGGCGACAAAGAGACCAAAAAGCCCTTCTGAACAATTAACATCAGCTAACATCAGCAACTAGGCTACAAACAGCGTCACAGCGGACATGAACCTATTATTGACCTTACCTTAAAAGTTGTCTTGACCGCAGTAGAACTATTTATCCCAACTTTTAATCCATGCGTTTCCACCATCATCATTCACGTTCCACAGTTTTTGTAATCCACATCATAGCTAGCAAGAATGGGACTATCCTCGAGATTAACTTTAATTATAAAAGCAAGCAACTGGTCTGAGCCAAAAATGTAATGTAAATATGACGTCTGCTCTTCGCTCCACTTCCTTCATAAAGCCAGCTCTGTTTATGGCGCTTCAAATCTGGGACTTCAGTGGCTGTTAGCCAATCAAAAAATAGATTTATACATATGGTGTAATACCGTTTTTTTGCCACATATGAAAGTGAATGGTCCAGGGAGGCGCTATTTCACACATTGCAAAATGCAAAGGTAGAAATCAGATATTTTCTCCAAAAAGGTGAGGGGGACGGATCTAGGTGAATGAAAATCTGGGTACGTCATGTCCCCCCCGTCCCCCCCGCTATCTGCGCCCATGTCTGTCGGCATGGTAGACTATCCAAATATGAAGTAAATGATCGAAGTCCGCAACACTGTTAATGTTCCCAGTGATTTATTTGCACGACGTTTCGGACCTTCGTCCTTTTTCAAGTGGTGCAAATAAATCATTGGGAGCATTAACAGTGTTGCGGACTTCGATCATTTACTTCAGTTACTTTATTTTGTCCAGCACTTGTACCACTGATGTGCGCGCATTCTCTACCTTCTTAGACTTTCCAAATATCCAAGACACCTAGACACACTTGATGATGAGAGGAGGCTGAGAGAGAGGTATTCCCTTCTTACTACCTACACACTTATGGCTCTCTTACACCTGGTCTTCCTCATCCTCCTCATGTGTGGGAGGGGTGGTTGTGTGTGTGTGTGTGTGTGTGTGTGTGTGTGTGTGTGTGTGTGTGTGTGTGTGTGTGTGTGTGTGTGTGTGTGTGTGTGTGTG
>NC_085880.1:5691483-5726483 GCF_034702125.1 Engraulis encrasicolus
AAGTAATTGGGTAAAAACATGAATTCACTTTGGCTGAGATCTTTCAATGGCGACGGCAGACTGCAGCTACTACATTAAACCAAGCTATGGTTAGTGCTGATAGATTCAGACAATGGCTGGGCCACCTGGAAAACGCTTCCACCCAATTCTTGAAGTCTCTGGACTGTGTGGAGGCCCTCAATGTGACCTGGTGCCGCGTGTCCCTTTAAAGACAGAGTGTATACTTTTAGAGTGTATACTTTTTTTTCTGGATGACTGAGTAGTTTCTTCGAAGACTTCAACTTGCACATTCTGCAAAAAAACCCAAACAAACAAAAACAAAAAAAACAAGAAAAAAAACACACAAAAACAAATTTTCTTATAGTGATTTTCTCAATTTCTCTTTGAGAGACATTTGACTCTGGGATTGAAATTCAATCACAGTATGCTACCATAAGCAAAACGATTGAAGCACCTACCCACAAGGCATTTCTCATCTCTCTAAGGAAGTACCTGGTTGTGCTTGTTGTGAGCAGACCCATTTTGCGGGAAGGAGTGCCTACATGCTGTTTGATATTCAAATTGCTTTTTTTGCCTTTGTACAAATTTGCCACCTTGTGTAGTGGGTGAAGAAGTTTGGATATTTTAGGCGTCTTTTGGAAAGTCTGACCTTGGAGGAATTATTCTGACGGTGAAGGAAAATTTGTTTATTTCCCATAAAAGCAGGACCTTCTATTACAGTATTTTAGGTGTGCTGATATTATATTAAAAAAACAAGAAACATAACTGTCTTGAGGGCAGCTCAAAGTATCAATTTGAGTCCAATTTGGGTACATTTCTGAGATTGTGTCAGTGCCAGACTGAGACATGTCCACAATAAAGTAGCCTGTTTTGAAATCATGCTGCAGAATACAAATTAATAAAATGAATAAATGTGTTGATCATCACCACCTCTCTTATCAACACGGCCTCATCCAAAGCATTTCGATATCATGCAGACTTGAATCGTCTATCGCTTGTGTGTACTATGACTTTGTATTTTATTAACTTATGTTTGACAGTGCCCCGTGACAGGTTAGGGGTGGTTTGGGTTTGGGCACAAATCGCCATTTTCCTCGCTTGTTTTGTGGTTCTTGGCAAAAAAGTAAACCGTCAGAAATGTTGCTTCACCGACAGGTTAGGGTTAGGGAGGCTTTTTGCCAGGGCAAAGCTGGCAAAGCATTTTTGTGTTCAGCAACAGAAATTCACTGCGGCCAATTTCTGGTCATAAAAGTCATAGAGCACGACTTAACATGCTGTCGGTGCACCATAAGGCGGCATGCACTATATCGTGAAATAATTACGCCTTTGTATGATGCCAGTCTGCTCTCATAGGGGTAGTCTGCCTGCATACGTATGTAATAGATATTCCCACCATTTGACTTTCCTGTTGTGTGCGCATGTGTGTGTGTTTGTGTGTGTGTGTGTGTGTGTGTGTGTGTGATGGGTTGTTGACTGCATTTGCATTGCCTGTGGCAACATCACAGCACGAGATGGGCGAGGCTTCACACAGGCCTGCAACAGCAAGTCCAACAACATCTATGACATCAAGAGAGAGAGAGAGAGAGAGAGAGAGAGAAATAAAATAGAAGAAAAATTAGAAAAAGAGGGATGAACACAGTCAAACCTTGAGAGTGGCAGCAAGTGAACAGCAAAAGATACCCACCATGGGCCAGCCAGCCAGGCAGCCAGCCATCATGTGTGCTTGTTGCTGGTAGCCAGTGAAGCATTCAACACCTGATTATTCCGCCCTCCTGAACACGGTCATACACTCTCAACAGCAGCGTTTAGCCTATGTATTTACCTCAGTCCACACACACACACACACACACACACACACACACACACACACACACACACACACACACACACACACACACACACACACACACACACACACACACACACACACACACACACACACACACACAGAGAGAGAGAGAGACAAGGAGTGTCGCTGCATTTTGCCTTCGTTAGCTATTATTAGATGCCAGCACTGTTAGAACACACTGCAATGGAACATTAAAGCAATGCAACAATAACAAGTGGCTTGTGTGCAAATAGACAGCAAGGGAAAACAGAGATGAAAATACTGAGTGGGAAATGAAACATAAGGGTCCTAACATTGTGTTGGCATCATACTGTATAATAGGAGCATAGAAGAAACACAGTTACATAAAACTATTATGAAAACTATTATGAAAAAACGTATTTGTTTGTCGTGGTCGAGCCTATTGAATCTTCATTACATCAATGCTCTAAATCAGGGGTATTCAATTAAATGTCAACAAGGGCCAGTTTTTCAAATTCCTCCCAGTAAAGCGTCCGAACTATACATACTGTATGCATTATGGTTGCCGACTGTCAATGAAAAAAATACGGGAGACTGCAAGGAGGAGGGGGAGTTTTCTTGGATGTTATTTCCTCCATTTTAACGTCCTGTGTGTCCCGTTTCAGCTCGATACGGAACCCATACTTTTATCTGTAAATTCCAAAAATCTATTCTGTATTTCTAGGGGCTTGTGGGGGGCCAGAACTTTGCCGTCCAAGGGCTGCATCTGGCCCCAGGGCCGCCATTTGAATAGCCCTGCTCTAAATTATATATTCATTAATTTTCCTTAGTAACCTGGGAAATTCTGGTTCAATATCATTAATAAAAGTGCTGTTTGTCTGGGGACTTAATAACACCTGGTCGCCTCCGAGTGCAGTAGAGATGATTTGTTTATTGCAACGGAAATTCAATACCATAGACATTTTTGCATAACCAACAACACGTGGATGGTCTGCTTTTACTGTCATCAAAGTTGACTTACAGTATGAGGTGTAGAGACTCTGCTGAAAGAGCATGATCCTTCCTAAGTGTGGTCTAAATGTGTACTAGTTATATCTGTTTGAAACGGCAAGCTGTTTTAATGGCATAAGGGCATTCAAGAATTCAAGTCAACATTCCATTACATTCAAACGATGTGCGCATTTCTGTAAAACAATCAGTAAAAGAACATTTCTGTTTAGCTAAAAATCCATTTCGGTTAGTTAGTTAGTTCGTTAGAAAAATCCATTTAGGTAAGACATAAAATCCATTTAGGTAAGACATAGTCAATCTATTTTGGTGCAAGGGGATTCATTGACCCTGAAATGTAGTTAGATTTAGATGTTAAAATCAAGTTCCAAGGTTATTTAGAAGCAGATGAATTGAAAACTACACCATTTTGAAAAATCCAAGATGGCCACCATGCAGACACCTGTGCAAATGGAAACATTGGTTTTCTGATTGCTTTTATGATCTACTTTTCAAAAATATTTAGTTTTCCAATTCTCTCTCTCTCAAAAAACAAATCCAGCAAAAATATATAAGGGACCTGACCTGACCTGACCTGACCTGACCTGACCTGACCTCTCTCTCTCTCTCTCTCTCTCTCTCTCTCTCTCTCTCTCTCTCTCTCTCTCTCTCTCTCTCTCTCTCTCTCTCTCTCTCTCTCTCTCTCTCTCTCTCTCTCACACTAATGTACACAGTGGTGAACTTTCTGACGTGGCAAGCCAAGTTGTGCATTTGGAAATGTAACGGACTGGTGGAAGAGGGGTGTATGGGGGACCGGGTGGGAATGTTCAAGGCCCTGGTTGAGTCCAGGATCACTGTAGAGCATGCCTACTATCAGGCTATAGACAACCTTGAACTATTTGATAAGAAGTAGTGTGTGGATAAAGGGGCGTGGACAGCCAATGAGGGTGGTGGGTTAAGGTTTCCTGGGTAAGGGGTTGTTTTTAATGGGGTAGGTGGGGTGGGAGGTGGGGTTTGTTTTTGGTGGATGTGTGGACCATGGTTGATTCAATAAAGCGATTTTACATATCAATGTCTCTCTGTCTCTGTCTCTGTCTCTCTGTCTCTGTCTCTCTCTCTCTCTGTCTCTCTCTCTCTCTCTCTCTCTCATGCCGGTATGCTTCAGTGATGTCATGCCTGTGTATACAAAACACACAACAAAACACACAACTAGTTGTGTGTTTTGTATACCGTGTATACAAAATACACAACTACATTAGTTACTGCTGCTTGTAATGCAAACTATATTGCTACTGTAATTGGCTATACAATCTTGGGAAATATAATCCTGCACAATTAGAATTCATGCTCGTATATAACCAATGTGTTGTTTTAGTTTACTCAAAGTAAAGCTCATGTATGTACACTGTGCATTTTCTGTATTTTAACATGACATGTTTCATTTCAGCTATTGCACTGCAATGAACCTAGAAATGCAGAATGCCTTGCTGCCCAAAAAAATAAATATAAACACTCTTTTCTCCCTCATTATATAGCATTGCTTAACAAAATGGGAGAAGAGTAAACTTTTTTTGTAACTTAATTTAGTAACTTAATGAGTAACTAATACACTTTTTCTTAGTAACTTTTAGTAACTTTTTAAGTAACTTTTAGTAACTTTTTTATTAATTTAACTTAGTTACCTAATTAGTTACTTAATTTATTGGGCTGTGCTGTCCCAACAGCTTATGGACCCAGAAGACCAGCAGACTCTGTAGGCCATATTGTGTTTTATGTGCCTTTAATGGTAGTTTACTGTACATGTGGATTGTGGAGAAGTGTCATGCAAGACAAATTTCTGTGCAAACATACAATAAAGTTTATCTTATCTTATCTTGTCTTATCTTGTCTTATCTTTTCTACTATTATGGTTCATGGCCTACAGTATGGCATATGACACTCATTGTAAACACTGCCTTGTGTGGTGGGTGATTATGTTCCAAAAGTTAAGCTAGATGTTCAGTCAAAAGAGAACTCTCTGACACCATATTTGCACGCATGCACGCAAACACAAACTTTTGTTTAATTTATTTGGGAGGACCAATAATTATTGAAACAAGTCCGACAGGTGGACAAAGATGCATCCGTCTATACACTCAGAGGCCTTGTGGACACAGGAGGGAATTACAATTAGAGAATGTGATTCAGACGGACCGACGGATGGACATACCCTCTTATAGAGATGCTAGGACGCATCTAAAAAACAATAAAGTGCCCCAGACAATACTAAAGAAGCAATGATGTGTCTTTTACATAAATACCAAAAATATACTGGTCTACAGCCTATTCAGGGGTACAACTGGCATGTCCTTTTCCACATATGCAAACTGCCTATAATTGCAGACAAGGAACAACACTTGCTTTGCTGTCTTGTTATTTGAGGCAGCTATTTGCAGTCCTATGACATACAGTCTATGAACATGGCCTAGGTTACCATAGATGAGTGCCACCATAGATGTTTTATAGCCAATTTTTTTTAAAGTATTTTTTTGGGGCTTTTCAGCCTTTATTGTTTTTTGTGAGACAGGATAGTGAAGGAGAGACAGGAAGTGAGCTGGGAGAGAGAGATGGGGAAGGACCGGCAAAGGACCCAGACCGGGAATCGAACCCGGGTCGGCCGAGCGGTAAACGTGTGCCCTACCATATTAGCCACGGTAGGGCCTTTTATAGCCACTTTTCTGTCAATGTATGAGCTATTGGATTGATATTTCACACATTTTTCAGCAAAGCACAGGTCCATATATGCGTCAAAGCAGCATCCTATTTCCAGTAGTGTGACGGTTCTTCAAGTGTCATCAAGAGTCCTGCAGTTACACATTCACATACACAAATAAATTCCCACACACAGCACACACATTTTCTAATCCAACCCTTAAAGTGATACTGTCCCATTTTTGGAAATAAGCTTATTTTACACCTTTCCTTGAGTTAAATGGTAGGGTTTTACCGTTCTCCTGTACTTTCAACCGTTCTCGGGGTATGGCAGTGCAAATTTTACCTCCATGCTAGCAGTTAACAATGAGTCTTATGAGACCAGCTCGCGGCTAACTGGTCTCATAGGAGTCAATGTTAACTGTTAGCTTGGAAGTAAAATTTGCACTGTCATAACAAGAAAACGCTTGAAAGTACAGGAGAATGGTAAAACCCTATTATTTAACTCAAGGGAAGGTGTAAAATAAGCTTATTTCCAAAAATGGGACAGTATCACTTTAAGTCATAACACATTTCCTATTCAAATGCGTGGAATATTATGACGTGAATGCACACACATGACTGCATGGAGAGAATTTCTCTCACACTTATGCAAACACAAGCAGAGCTGGACTGCTATACGAAAAAACACCCAGACCTTTTTTAACTTAAACTGGCCCCTGACACATACTGTACAAGCCATTTTAATATTAGACTACTCCAGTCTGCTTGGCACAGTCCACTGTCTCTATTGAAACTGGACCAATGGGCCACCTCTCTAAACTGTAGGCCAATCCCTAAGAAAAAAACACAAACAAACAAACAATCAAACAAAACAAAACAAAAACATTAAAAAAGCAGGCCTATCGCCCCTGGAGACTGTCGTAGGGATGTTAGGCCTTGCCTTTTTTTCTTCTTTTTAACTGTTAACATATGAAACCTCACACCTTGTTAGCTGAAAAAAAGAAACTAAAGATAATCTGAGAAGCTTTGAGAAGCTTCTCAAGCCTTCTCCTGTAATGGACCAAATGGAGAAGGAAGTAGGTAGTTCTCTCACCTGTCACAGAATAGCCAACAATTTGGCAGGAAATTGTGGGAGGGTCTAAACAAAGTGCGATGGAAACAAAGAAGTACAAAGGAGCATTTTATAGCATAACACCAGATACACCAGAGTTCACTCAGTGATTGAGTGTGTGAGGAGAAGCCAAGAGAATGGCTACAGGCTGTAGACTGTTCTATCTGTGCTTACTGAACACATTTATGTGGGGAATTCTAGAGTGTTCAAGCTACGCTAGCCCTCTCATGGCCTCCAAGGATGGTGACATTATCATTGGCGGAATCTTCCCAGTGCACGAGAGCGTCAATTTCACAGACACCATCGATGGACGGCCTTCCAGACGGGTCTGCACCAGGTGAGAAATCAACACATGCAAAAATAAGTTTTACAGGCGCACTAATAGTGCCACAAACATGATATGTAGTTGTGTTGTGATTTTTTTTTTTTAAATAACTCTTGCTATTTTCTCTCAAGCTAAATATTTAAAGTGATCTTTATTGTTGAATGAAAATATACATGAGACATATTGTCACGGGGGTAGGATAGCCAATGGACGGACTGGGATGCTGCCTCTCTGTACTTCTATATGTGTCATTTCCAACCAATGAAGAAAATAAAACAGAGTTGTTTTGACTTCTAGAGTGTGAGTTCCTCTTTACCCTTTGTAATGAAGGGGATGTTAAGACATGCGGTGTACAATATTTACTTAATCTCTTAATTAACTTAAATCTCAGTGCTCTACACAACTTACTGATATGTTTTACGTTCAAGGTATAATGAAGATGTTTCACTGATAAACGTCACTGTACATGTACATGTACGTGTGAGTGAGTGTGTGTGTGTGTGTGTGTGTGTGTGTGTGTGTGTGTGTGTGTGTGTGTGTGTGTGTGTGTGTGTGTGTGTGTGTGTGTGTGTGTGTGTGTGTGTGTTTTCAGGTATAACGTAGCTCGATTGCTCCAGACCCTGATGCTGATAGAAGCAGTAGAGACCATCAATAACTCCTCATTGCTAGGCAACCTGACCCTGGGCTACCGAATCGTGGACTCATGTGCAGACGTCACCAGGGTGCTGTACATGACCCAGAGATTTCTGGACGTTAACAGGACCATGTTCCATGATATTTGCAAAACAGAGAACAGAACTCACAGGAACGACTGGCAGAACGCTTCCCTGAAGCCCGTAGATGTCGTCATAGGAGGGTCCCACTCTGAGATCTCCATCGCTGTTGCCAGGCAACTCTCCATCCATGTGATCCCACAAGTAAGTAAACAGACTGCAACAGAGAAAGGGGAGGGATTTTATTTAATGACTTAGCTTTTTGGTTAAGAGTTGTTAACTCATTGGCTGCCAGCCATTTTCATAAAAGAGTAACCCAGAGTGCCAGAGATTTTTCAGCATTTTGGGTGTTTTTTGGAGGCTCACAGAAAATTGAGTTCTGTGTCTGTCAACACCATACCTATCAAAACACAGATTAGACGCTCATCTGTCATCAGAAAAAAACGGTGTCTCTCTACCCCTTTCCGTTCTTTCATAATCATCTGTTGAAAATAAGTGGAATTCGCCAAAATGCTGCTTTCTAGCCAAAAAGCTGAGAAAACGCCATTTGAAGTTGAACTATAATTGCAAGTGTTTTTGCTCATAATGACACCGTCCTAACAACTCCAAACCTATCAGATGCTATTACAGAGTCTCCTGTCATCTGTAGCCAGAACAAAAGATCGTTTGTATGGTCTTTTCAACCTAATAATGTACTGAAATATAACGGGGGTGGGCTTGAAAACAAGAGTGTTTTGGTTTGTTGCTGGCGCGCACAATGGATCATGACAGCAGGTGCATGTAACTCCGTGAAATACTAAACTCACAGAAATACTGTCTCATAGTCCCTCTGTTTAGCCTGTCGTCCTCTCGTTGGGGAACAAATCACAGCTGATTTGTTTCCTCCTGTACCGTGTGAACTGGGAGGCAGGCAGGCAGGCAGGCAGCACAACTTAGCTTACTGCTGCTTCTTTGGCAGAGCGGACAATTTGCAGATTGATGATTACTGTCATCATGTTTCTGCTATAGTGATCTTGTCATATATTGTTCAATGAATTTTCTTTTGATAAAGTACTGATCACATATCCAACATTTCACAAGCCGATTGGAGTGGGGAAGGCTAGCTGGTCTGAGGCTAAGTGCAATGCTTTCTCATGTGAGCTGAATGTATCTGACCAGACACAAAGGCTAGCCTACTCTGTTCCAAGAATCTGCAACCCCCCTGTCTTTTTGATGATACAGTAAGCTGATCATACTATACAGATCCATAACTGCAACTGTAGAATGAGTAAAAATAGTTGACTTACCAAGGCTCCTTTATTTATGCTTAGTTGTAAGTTGTTAGCGACTCCGTGCTAGCTAGCTAGCGTAGCAAACAATAGCCAAACATTCCCAACTGAGGTGACCACTAGTCCCGTGCATTTTCCTGTTAGATGATCTTTTGTACGCATCATCCTGATGTTGTGTAGGCTGATCACATTATCCAAAATGAAACAGTTGCCACACAGATCATCTCTGGTTGAACATGGTGTATTTTGGGCAAGCTAGTTACAATGCCTACTAGCTAGATGGCAACAGGGGGGTGTATTTTGGTCATGAGAGGAAGTTTTTTTTTTGTCAGGCTCTGACACTAAAATCAGTAGAATACCTGTGTTAAAATCAGAGGGCAAGAAAGTAGACTACTGTCACAGGTGCTTTACTTTCAAAAATGATTTTGCTATGCTACTTTTGAGATTATAATAGTAAAAAGGGATGTTTTTGTCTTGACATTTCCTCTTGATGTGAGCTAATGCCCTGCCCTGACTGTTCCTAAGGACACTTCTGCCACCTACAGGAACAGTTAGAACATGACTAGAGGCGTGAAATTTATACACAACATAGGTCAGACCGTCCTCAAGGCGTGGCTGTAAAAAAACGCAATTATCGGCGAACGGCGTCAAAGGCAGGGGGCGTCACTATTCGAAATGACGTCATTCGAAGTCAAAGGCAGCCAATGAGTTAAGAGCAACTGGACTGGATCTTTTTGGAGCTTTGACCTTGAGGCTGTTTAACTTTTAATCTAGTTCTTACCGTATGATAGGGAAGTAGAAGCTAAATCTTTTGAACCAAAGCCCTCCTGTGTTTACACATATACACTTATATATATTTACCAAAACGAATGGGTTTTGTCCTCTTGTTTATACGTAAACATATTTTAGAAATCTCCATACCTTTATTAAAATACATGCCATGTTTATATGTAAACATATATATCTAATTTAAAAATACGCACGACACCTGACTCTCTCATCTCTACTGTGCCTTTGAACTCAAAATAGCCTCTATGGTGTACTTAATTTGATGTGTAAGGAGCAACATTCTACAAGGGGGGAAGTTCGTATAGGCTCCACCTTGTTGACTTCAAACTGTGTAATGCACACCTAGGAGGATGTTGCGTTTCGCTCCCATGTCAGTTTCTGGTTAGTTTAGCTACAATGTAAATTACATTACGTGATGTTTGTAACATTAAAAAGAGCACCACGCAGTCCAAAGCCACCGTTGTCAATAACTCATTAAATAGTTGACAGTGGCCAGGGTGCGATTTGAAGGGGTATGGGGGGGTTGTTTTGGTATCCCCACTTTACCTACATGATTTTAATAGCACTTTTTTTATATTTCTTGAAATTTGAAACATATCCCTCCTTCTGGTTCTTCAACAAACCACACCCTGTTGTTTGCTATAGATATCTTCTTTTGGGTATCAAACAGTGCTATCATTTAAAATGCTTTTGACAGAACTAATTTTGAGTTGTGCATGCCCAACAATTTTAACGCACGTCTAACAACCAATCTGAAAGCAGCATTAAATGAATATGTTATTATATACATTTCTAAAATAATTTTTCTCTGCTTATTAGATCAGTTATGCCTCAACTACAGGATTTCTGAGTGACAAATCTCGCTTCCCAGCTTTCATGCGAACGGTCCCCGAAGACAAGTATCAGGCACATGCAATTGCAGACATCCTGGAGAGATATGGCTGGAACTGGGTGGGCGTGGTGACTACTGACGGCGACTACGGACGATACATAGCCAACCGCTTCCGAGAGCGTGCCAAGGAGAAAAACATCTGCATTGCCTTCAGTACGGTGCTGCCTGACATCCTTGATGCCTGTGACCTGAAAGATAGAGTCATGGAAACCATCAAGAAGATCGAAGATGACTCCAGGATTGGAGTCATTGTGTCCTTCGCCAAGGCAGATCACATGAAGGACATAATGAGGCTGATCAGTCCCAACGCCAAAGGCCGCACCTGGCTAGCCAGCGACAACTGGGCGACATCTGCACCTCGTGTGCTGGAAAGCTCCAACCTGACACTCAAGGACATCGGCAGTGTCATTGGGGTGACCTTGAAGTCTGCAACCTCTGAGAGTTTCAACAGCTATCTGGACAATCTTAATCCCAATTTGGCTGCCAATGAGAACAACACCATTTTGCGATGGTACATCCGGTGGCTAAAGAGCAAAGGCAAGAGAGTCACTCAGCCTGATCTGGGCAAGCGGCTAAAAAATAATGTGTACCCCTATGCCATCTTCAGTGTGGGCATGGCAGTCAAGGCCATTGCGAGTGCAGTGAAGGATCTCTGCAGACATCCAAGGGACTGCAAGGCAGTGAAACACTTTGAACCCTGGATGGTGAGTCTAACCTTTTCTTTCACTCTGACTGTCTGAAAGTGTGCTTCCCAAAATCACAGGTGTTAATTACAGTTTGTAGACACTATTTACTATTTACATATACATTGACACCCACAGCCAATGCAGTATTTTCTAACTAGCTAGCAGCTGTGGTGATGCAAAATAAATAAAACATATACAGTCCCAGGAAAAAGTTTGTACACCCTTTGAAATTTCTTACATTTCTGTCAAAATTGATCATAAAACATGGTCTGATCTTCCTGGAAATCTCAAGAAGGAACAATCAGAGTCTGCTTTAATTAATTCCACCCAAACATTTACATGTTATAATATTTTTATTGGTCATAAGGCCATAACATTCACAGAAGAGCAGGGCATAAGTAAGTACACCCTTGCATTAAGTAGGTTTTAACCCTCAGTTAGTTGCAATATCATCAACCAGACTTGTCCTGTAGTTGCAGATCAGATGAACAAAACAATCTGTTTGTATCTTGTCTCCCTCTTCTTTAGAGAACTGCCTCTCGTCAGCAAGTTTTGTGGGATGTCTGGAGTGCATAGCTTTCTTGACTTCATGCCATATAATCTCAATTATTTTTTGTCAGGGCTTTGACTGAGCTATTTCAGAATGTGTATTTAATTATTATGAAGCCATTCTAAAGTCGATTTGCTTCTAAAGTATGGGTTGTTGTCACATTTCAGGACCCATACTCTTGTGTGCTTCAACTGTGTGACAGACTTCCTCACGTTTCTTTCTGTATAATATCACAATAAACTTGAGTTCATTGTTCCACTCATGATAGCAAACTGTCAAGGGCCTGAGGCAGCAAGGTAGCAGCATATAATGATGCTCCCGCCACCATACTCAGAAGAGGAGATGCTAAAAAGAATAGCTAAAAATGGGATTCATTCTGCCAATCTAAAATTAATGGGGTTTCTGTCCAAAAAATATTGCTGCACCTTTGAGGTTTGCGAAAAAGCATTTATATGCTTCATAGAATTACTGCAAAATATTCTGTAGACCAACGTTGAAACCAAAGTTGAGTTGTTCAGGGGAACACACAATGTCATGTTTGGAGGAGAACTGGAGAACCACACCTTCACCAAAACATCATCTCCACCTTTGAGTATGGTGGCAGGAGAATCATTATATGCTGCTACCTTGTTGCCTCAGACCCTTTTCAGTTTGCTATTATCAGTGGAACAATGAACTCAGAAGTTTATCGAGATATTTTAC
Source organism: Engraulis encrasicolus (assembly GCF_034702125.1). Taxonomy (NCBI): domain Eukaryota; kingdom Metazoa; phylum Chordata; class Actinopteri; order Clupeiformes; family Engraulidae; genus Engraulis; species Engraulis encrasicolus. Next base: position 5,704,011 of record NC_085880.1, read on the forward strand.
AGAAAAAAAGTGAGGTAGTCTGTCACACAGTTGAAGCACACAAGAGGATGGGTCCTGAAATGTGACAACAACCCATACTTTAGAAGCAAGTCGACTTTAGAATGGCTTCATAATAATGAAATACACATTCTGGAATAGCCCAGTCAAAGCCCTGACAAAAAACAATTGAGATTATATGGCATGAAGTCAAGAAAGCTATGCACTCCAGACATCCCACAAACCTTGCTGACGAGAGGCAGTTTTCTAAAGAAGAGGGAGACCAGATACATCCAGATTGTTTTGTTAATCTGATCTGCAACAACAGGAAACATCTGGTTGAGGTTATTGCGACTAACTTAGGGTTAAAACCTATTGAATGCAAGGGTGTACTTACTTATGCCTTGCTGTCCTGTGAATGTTTACATCTTATGGCCAATGAAAATATGAAAACTTGTAAATATTTAGGTTGAATTAGTTAAAGCAGACTCTGGTTGTTCCTTCTTGTGATTTCCGGGAGGATCAGACCATGTTTTATGACCAATTTTGACAGAAATGTAAGAAATTTCAAAGGGTGTACAAACTTTTTCCTGGGACTGTATATGGGTCATTCTACGCTTCGTGTGCGCTTTTAGGTCCGTGGACTTTATTTGCCAATTCCACTAACTATTAACTGCATCCAATGATGTTTTGGACATTAGCACACATGTATCTGTCATATAATGCAAACAGTCAAGACATAACATTATTTCCCTCAGCAAGAATGAATATTTAATACTGGTTTTGGGCGTTTTCATGCCGTCCTGTTTTCCAAATGTCTGCTTCAGTCTTATCAACATGTAAAGAAACATGTTTTGCCCAAGACGATTGCACACTTTGATTCACAGTAATCATCACAATATGACAAAACTGTCAGAAAGACCATTGTGCTTTCCATTATACATGAAATTTGCCATTTTGTGTGTGTCCATGTTAACCGTGTCACGGTCTGAAACCCCCTCCATAAATCAGTAATGGTTTGGTCTTAGGCCATACGAATAACGTCACGTGATGTCATAGCCTCTTTGGCGGGATATGGGAAGACTTTTTGGTTAGTTTTGAGCTCCATCCTTCCATAATTTAATCCATTCTTTTTCATGTTCTCATAGCGGGAAAATTGCCTGTCAACTGTGTTCTCAACATAGCTGCATACACCTGTGGTGTTCGGGTCATTTTTGACCCGGGATAGCAAAACTCAGCCATAAAATACCTAAAAACACTAGTTCTCATCAAATACTGCTTTTCATCTCATAGATAACTTGGTATGTACTCATATCCATGGAAATACTACTTTATTCATGCATCTTTTTGACTTTACAGGTCTTTTATCTTACATTACGCAAATCGTTTTTGATGACCAAAACTATCAAAACCTGTATAAATTCACTATTAATACTTCCTAAAGTGATACAATTAGTGATTATGTTGTCCATGTATTACAGCTGATATGAGAGTACAACAACCTACAAATTTCTTGTATTAGTTGTTCTCTAATATTAAAAAATATCATCAATATAGTGACATTTCTGGTGTTCGGGTCCAAACCAACCCAAGAGATTTCTAGCAGGATAAAGATCAAATGTCAACTAAATTAGTTTTTCAGTGCATAAAATGAATGCTTAAATATGTTGACTTGGTGTTTTTCAATATTTATAAGATTTTAGTGGGTAAATATACAAAATAACAAAACTGTCAGAGTCACAGCTATTCCGCCAATCTAATGCAAAGGTATAGGATATGAACACCTCAATGAACATGAAAAAAGTCACACTATTCATCTCCATGCTATGAACATGGACCATTATCTCATTGCCACATCAACTTTATGGAAAGTGTAAGACCAGTTCTACATGTTTGGGTGCCATTATGGATTTTGATACGTTTTTTGGACAAAATAATGTGCAAAAATTATTTTTGCAAAGAAATGTGCAAAACTTATCATGATATAATTGCAGAAATGGATTCCCTGACCATGAAAACATATAAGTAAACACCAGAAATACATCTGTACTCCTTTCACAACAGGAGATATGACACATATTAGTGTATGGGACTGTCCGGCGGCCATCTTGGATTTGTAATATGAAAAAGCTAGCAACATTTTTTCCAAGGCAAGAATTATATTTTCCTCACCATGAATCACCAAACTGAGGACAAAGGGCAACCAACAGCTTTTCAGAAATGCATAAAACAACCAAAAATCTATGCCGGGTCAATTTTGACCCGAACACCACAGATGTAACTTTTTTTTTTTAAAGACCTTTAAAATTTACTAAAACGATGAAACATATTTTTGTTGTGTTGGAATGATTGTGACTGAGGATTAGATGAAGCCTCATTCCAGGACAATAAACGAAAGTGTGTTTTTTTTACACTTAAATTTGAAAACGGGTCAAAAATGACCCGAACACAACAGAAGGGTTAAAGGCCAACTTCCGATAAAACACAGTTTTACTCACTCCTTTTGAAGATCGGACGGTCACCCCAAGTTAAACTCACTTGCAAGGCTCTCATAGCGGTGCGTCACCTCGCCTGGCTGTGTTTCCCGGTGTTTCCCAATTGACATAAATAATGCAGAGAAACGAGCGAATCACGAAAGCCTTTCTGTGTTTCGTCACGTCGAAAGAAGGCGTTGGCCACAAAGGTTTATGTCGACCCATTTTTCTAAAAACATGTCGAGTAATTTTTTTCTGCTTGTTTTCAATACAAGCAACGTCTGGTGGCCCGAAATCTAGCTTAGCTTAGCTATCAGCTGGTTGCTACTCTCAGGTACACACACAGCACAAAGCCTCATCCATAGAGCAAGCCCACTCTGGTTGCTCCGTGCCTGCAGCTCGCCTAGGGGTCGCTGTCGAAAGAGCACAGCCCTGAATGGAGCATGCACGCCTCCGTTGGCGCCCCTATAGTGCAGTACCACCCGGGGAAGTGGCGACTCTGTTTTCCCATTACATTCTCTCCAAGAACAGGAGGACTGAGCCAATCAGAGACGCATTTCCACGAGAGCTGGAAGAGTGAGCCAATCAGAGACGCATTTCCACGAGAAACACAGAACACCCTCTCGTTTCTCCACAAGCCATCTTGCTGGCTTGCAAAAACGGCTTGAAACAAAGCAACCAGAGCGTTTTTCAAAACAGGACCAACGCGTAACACATTCAATAACAATGGGGAACACAGCAATATTAATCAAATGACGTTGAGAGGCCATCTTTAAGGTGTTGTGGTGGGACTTCTGAGGTCCTCAGTTAGCACAACACCATAAAAAGGGCTGAAATGTCAAGCCGTGATACCGTCAATGGTGTTACGCATCAGCTATGACAGTTGAGGAGGACTACGTTTTTGCCAATTTATCTCCATATTGATAGACAAACAAACAAAGTAATTAGTGTTCTAGGGAGATGGGTTTGTCTGATCTGTTTTTTCTCCTAAAAAAGTGCCGACTTGTTCCCCTGCACTGTTGACCGTAACACAGTTGAGTAACACGGTTGACTGTTTTGAAAGTGTTTTTGTGCTATTGATCTCTAATGTGTTGGAAAAATCATATGAACAGACACTAGGGATTATCTCTGGAGAGGGAAGTCTTGTGTAAGGAGGGTGACTAAAATCAAATCATAAGTGTATACGTGTACATACGTGTATCATACAATGAAAAATGTGTCAGTCTGTATCACAGTGAATCATAAAATCCTACTTATGAAGCTCAAAAATCACATTTTCTATATCAGTTGCACAGATTAAAGACAACATTATCGGTAAGAGACATAAGCACTTTCAAACGTATGCTGTTTCAACTCTATAGTATTTTTTATATATGTTTGAAATGACATAGTATTTGTCCATAACACTGTTCACAAAATAATCAAGCAAATGTTTGCTTTCATTTGAGTATTTATGAAATTATTTAAGATTAAGCTTGGCAATTTGTTTGTTCGGAAATTTAAATGTATACACTATTGAAACATTTAGGTCATTTATTTGAAAAAAAGTACTGATAATTGACATTTTGCGTTTGCCAAAAGTGCACTGGAAACGTAGAATGACCCATATGTATATATAAATATAAATATATTGTCTTCATAACATTAATTTGCCAATGACTGTAATGTTGGTTATGTTTGCTGTTTGTTTTATATTTATATTATTATTTATATTTATTAGCTACTCCCTCTTTTGTTCCTAGCTTAAGAATGCTTTGCGGAATGCAATGTTCCAATTGGAACCAAATGACACGCAGTACAAGTTTGATAAGCGTGGTGACCTCAACACTGGCTATGACCTCATACTATGGAAGCAGATTGGGCAACAGGTGGAAATGAATGATATTATAGCCAAGTACAGTATCCAGTCTGGAAGCTTCACCTTCATGAATGATGGAGAAAAACGGATGTCCAACCTAACGGTAATTCAAGCTGCATCAGTCACATTTTCAAACACACATGCACTCACATGCTCTTTCTACCTCCACACTACCTGCAGATGACATACAGCAAAAATGACTGTAGCTGGCACTGGACAATTCATTTCCAACAAATCAGTTAAAGAAATTAGGATACTGTGGGAAGCAAACCCTTGAACTCTAGGGTATCCTTGGTTAATTTATTTTCTGAATTGATGGTAGGCATCTGTCACAGTTTTTGGAAAGGCTTCTGACCAAAAAACACCATGCTGTTCTGTTTTCTGTCTCACTTCTGTTTCCACCACAGGAAAACATCAGCTCTAGATGTTCCCCTTTGGAATGCCCAGCAGGAACGAGGATGATTATACCAAAAGAAAAGGAAATATGCTGTTTCATTTGTAAAAACTGTGCAAATAACACATTTACCAATGCTACTGGTAAGTGTAAACACACACACACACACACACACACACACACACACACACACACACACACACACACACACACACACACACACACACACACACACACACACTAAAGACATACAGTACGTGCACACATAGCAAACTGTATTAAAATATTGCAACCCGTATTGCCTCCACTGACTGATGACTAAGACTTCAATTTATGTGTTGGCCTGAGGGAAACAAATGTCCTATATGGAGTGTTTGCATATGCTGAAGATCTGTTGACCTTGTTTCATTATGACATCTTTTTCCAAACCATGCAGACATGACAGAGTGTCTGGTCTGTCCAGACAAACACTGGTCCAGAGAAGGCAGTCATGAGTGCCAAAAGGAAGAAGAACTAGTTTTCGACTGGGAGAAACCCTTTGCAATCATCCTGGTGACGTTCTCGTCACTAGGCATCATACTCACACTCGTGGTTCTAATTCTGTTCCTCACTTGGTGGAAAACTCCAGTAGTGAAGGCGTCAGTTGGGCCTGTTTCTGTCCTGCTCCTCATGTCTTTGCTTGTTGCCTTCGCCAGCACCATCCTATTCGTGGGCAATCCCAGCAGACAACAGTGCCAGGCCCGCCAGGTACTGTTCGGCCTTAGCTTCACCGTGAGCGTCTCCTGCGTCCTGGTCAAGTCCTTGAAGATTGTCCTGGCCTTCCAGGTAGGAACGTCAGGGAAGCCAGCCCTCGCCAAACTCCTCCAGCCTTACCTGATCATTGGTGCCTGTGTCTCTGTCCAGGTGGCAATCTGTGCCACCTGGCTCACCAAGAGCCCTCCTCAACCCAAAAGAGGGGAGAGTATAAATGGTCAAGTTGTTCTGCTGTGTGAAGAGGGCGAGAATGGAAACTTCCTCTATTTCGGCCTCATGTTGGGGTACATCGGCGTCTTGTCCCTGGCAGGGTTTATCATTGCCTTCAAGGGTCGCAAGCTGCCCGACTGCTTCAACGAGGCCAAGTACATCAGCTTCGGCCTGCTCATCTACCTGATCTGCTGGGTGCTTTTCGGCCCCATCTACGCCCATGCCAAGGCGGGTGAGTACCAGCCAGCAATGGAGATGATTGTCATCCTCTTCTCTGCATACGGCCTCCTTGGCACGCTATTCCTGCCGAAGTGTTACATCATACTGTTCAAAAGAGATGCCAACACCAGGGAGGCCTTCCTTCGCTGCATACGGCTGCACAACTGTCGGGGGTCTCAGAAGCCCCCTGACTCCATGTCCACCACCACATCAAATATCACGTCCAATGTCAGGTCTAATGTCGACGCAGCTAACTCTCAATCCACCTCCTCCACCTGCTCTGATGACAATGGGAACACAATGTAACATTATGGAGATAAAAAGGATAAAAAGAAAGACCTTGTAAGATGTAACACTTAATATTACGATGGAGTATTAGGGCTACGGATTAATAGACATTTTTTTACTTATTGATATTGAAGTCCACATGTCAACATTAAACTGGAAGTTTGAGAATAAAATTGAAATCCTGTTGCTGCTACTAGGCACTGATAGCTTGCCATGATACTTCATCGCACGGAGAATGTACATTCAGCAGAAGTGAGCAACCCATGAAGTTTTGTACTTCAGAAACTCTTGTACAGGTACCATCAATTACCACAAATTTTCAGTCAGGTATATGGGTTTTTTAAAGGAACAGACCACCCTTTTTTGATTTTCACATATTTGCAGTATTTCCCAACATTATTCATGAATGTGCATATCATTTTCGTCTCAGTGTTTTCAGTACTTAGATTTATTGGATCAGAATTATTAGCATAGCTTAGCATAATCACTGGAAGTAACTGGTATCTTTAGCATCAAGCCACAAGTGGTCACTGGACGGAATTAAATTGCCGTTTTACACTCGGGTGAATTTTACATTAATTTTAAAATGGTTTATAAGTACATTTGATTGTGTTTTATTTTGTACCATAGACTTGCATTGCTATGCCTAATGTGGCTATACTGTTAAACGGGGCAATGCAAACACATAGACGAAAATTATATGCACATTCATAAATAATGCTGGGAAATACTGCAAATATGTGAAAATCAAAAAAGGGTGGTCTGTTCCTTTAAGACTTGTACTTTCTTAAAGGGACACTGTGTGAGCTTTTTAGTTGTTTATTTCCAGAATTCATGCTGCCCATTCACTAATGTTACCTTTTTCATGAATACTTACCACCACCATCAAATTCTAAGTATTCATTATGACTGGAGAAATTGCACTTTTCATACATGAAAAGGGGGATCTTCTCCATGGTCCGCCATTTTGAAATTCCAAAAATAGCCATTTTTAGCTGCAAAAATGACTCTACTTGGACCATACTAGAAAATATTTGTTTAAACTTAGTAAACTTTCATGTAAAGATCAAATTTGGCAATAGGCAGCCCAGTTTCAATGAGCAGCATAGTTGCAGTTCCTTTTTTGACCATTTCCTGCACAGTTTCCCTTTAATCCACATAGTTGGCAAAAAGTGGCTGTAGCCTAGGTGAGCTGAGTTAGCAGCATATTACTACTGCAAACTTCTATGATTAAATATGGATATTTCTCATCATCTGTGGCCCTAATACAGTTCCGTACGATATTGCTTGTTGTGTTTATTTGAGATGTGTGTTTTCTTTTTAAGAATTTGTTATTTTCCTTGGTGAAATAGCAGTCATACTGTAGCCTATTTGTCAATTGTTCATCCATAATGGTAACACTTTATTTTAGCATTACGCACATTACAACGGACCAATGCACCAATATCACCAATAATGAATGGCAGCAGCAGTCTGGGTCTTCAGGCCCTTGAAGAGCAAGCGACCCAGTAACAAAGTCCAAGCTCTGCGCTCGCTACTCTCCTGAAGAATGCCAACTGACGAGCTTAAATAGGGCACTGGCTTGTCCTCCGCACCGCTAACCAATTGCCAGTCATCAGCAGCTCCGCAATCAACGCACCTGCAAAGGATAATTACAAACCGACCAAGGACAGGGAGATGGCCACGCCACTTGGGGCGTGACTGTGTATGTGTGTGTGTGTGTATGTGCGTGCGTGCGTGTGTGTGTGTGTGTGTGTGTATGTGTGTGTGTGTGTATGTGCGTGCGTGCGTGTGTGCACACATGCTTGTTTATGTGTTTGTGTATATGAGTGACTGACTGACTGCCTGTAGGGCCGAACCCAGGGGCAGTCTATTAAAGGCAGCAGTGTCCCAGGGAGCTGCTGGGGAAGGAGGGTGATTAAAATGGAGGGGCCTGGGGACACTGGAGGGCCCCTGGAGCCATGACAGCCCCCCGAGGGCAGACCACATAGGAGGCCCCCCCCGATACCATCTCTCTCCCCGCAGACGAAAACTTCACCTGAGTGAGCCTACAGTACTTCAATCACATTTGCTCTCACTGGAGTCTGAGAAAGCAATTAGCAGAGGAAAGAGATGCTGTGCTGTGTTTGGTTTACTTTGTACTTTACTCTGGTGAAACAAACTTAATAAACTCAAATAAACTTAATTACTTTTACAATATTTACAGGCATCATACTGTACATACTGAAGAGTGAGCTAAACTTTAACGCAAAACTCAAACCGTGCGATGTTAGCTCATGTTTCACTCCATCGCAGTCTTTGTTGCCATGCCCCTTACAATAGATATACACAATAAGAAATGCAGTGTTAATTCAACACTCAAAGAGTCAATTTAACACATTCTAGTGTGTATTTTCTTCCAGAGTACTCTGTAAGTGTTGAAATAACACTAGGTTTTTTAACTGTGTACTGAATAGGCTATAAAGTACTGTAACATCCTTCCTCCAGTCATAATGAATACTTAGAATTTGATGCTGGTGGTACGTATTCATGAAAAAAGTAACATTAGTCAATGGGCAGCATGAGTTCTGGAAATAAACACACTACACTAAACACTACAAATCTCACACAGTTTCCCTTTAAGGCAGGTACAAACAGAATTTGTTTGTGGGGTCTACATTTTCATCAGTGTGGATTTCGAGACCAACTATTCTAGATTCCAGCGCATATTGAATATTCAAAAGTCGAGTCCTATTACTAGTTCCAGCCAGCCAAGTGTGTATGTATACTGAGGAGCTGCTATTGATGGACACTGTGTGTGTGTGTGTGTGTGTGTGTGTGTGTGTCAGGGCTTGACATTAACTTTTTCACCCACCGGCCATTTTGGCTAGTGGTTTTCCTAAGTCACTAGCCATTCAGGTATTCCACTAGCCACAGATTTTACTTTTTCTTCCTTTATCATGATAGGGTACGTCTAGCCTCAAAAGATGAAGTGCTGAAGCAAGATGAGTGCATTGCTTTCTAAATGGCAGTAGAAATTGAGTTACTGAACTTTTTCTTGGACTTAAATACTGTGCAAGCAATTGATACATAAGGGGAAATCACAATATAGGCTACTATGATGTGTATGTCATACCAAGGAATAAGCTGCCAGCCAAATTGGCTAGTGACACTGAAAGTGTTACTAGCCACAGCCAAGTTTTACCAGCATTTGGCCGGTTGGCAGGTGCCAGTGTCAAGCCCTGGTGTGTGTGTGTGTGTGTCTGTGTCTGTGTGTGTGTGTGTGTGTGTGTGTGTGTGTGTGTGTGTGTGTGTGTGTGTGTGTGTGTGTGTGTGTGTGTGTGTGTGTGTGTGTGTGATGTAACATGTGAGTGTGTCTGATAGTCTCTTCACCTCTGCTTTCGGCCCACTGTGATGATCAATATTATTGAGTTGAAAGCCTGCGTCCTCCCAACATGCTGATGTTACTGTGAGAGTCTCTCTCTCTCTCTCTCTCTCTCTCTCTGTCTGTCCCTCTGTCTCTGATGTCTGTCTCAATGACTATCACAATGCTTTGAACGAAACAAGAAAGAAAAAAAACAGACATACAGACATACATACGGTCAGTGACAGAGGAGTAGATGTCCATGCAGACTAAGAATGCTAATGTTGAGTGTTTCAGGAAAAGAACAGGTCTCTGTAGCATCACAATTTGGAATATTTCCATAAACCAAACCAACTTTACAAAGTGTTGCATTTGCCCTTCTGCTCTGACTCTGCATACACTCTTCAACTGAATAAAAGAAAACAAAGGACTGGAGACAGCTTTTCAGTATAGAGCAGTGTCCCTGAGCTGGAGAGAGAGAGAGAGAGAGAGAGAGAGAGAGAGAGAGAGAGGGAGAGAGAGAGAGAGAGAGAGATGTCTGGAATGTGAGTATTTGTTGTGTCTGGAGAATATTTTTCCCTCCTTTGGCAGGCCTCTCTTCGCTCTTCATAGGAAAAACTGTTGGCTACAGTGACAGCGAATTCAGGCAAACAGTTCTCTCTTTCACAGCCAATAGTGGAGTTGAACGGACAGAGGATGAAGGATTGTGACAGCGCCAAGCACAACCACAGGGAACAATGACTACCGCACGCCCATAACAGCAATAACACTCCAGCACATTGCACCCCATATATCCGGCGACACGATACATTGATCGGGGCCGGTGTCTCTCGCACAGTGCCACGTCACTGCCAGCAGCCACGGTTTAAATGTTAATTTGACCATTAAACAAAGGAAGGAGAGGTCAGCCTATGTATCACTCACCACCAGAACCAAAGCTCATAGGGGACAACAGAGTCAGTAGTCCTGGGCCCAAGGAGAGAAAGGGCCCAGAATTGGGTCCTCATTACATTGTATGTATTGCTTTGGGGGCCATTTTGGATCCTGTTCCCTCCTCACCAACTGTGTGTGTATGTGTGTGTGTGTGTGTTACCTTGGTGTCTTAATAGGACTCCAAAGGTAATTGGCTGAAAGGGGGGCATGAATAATGTATGTGAAGGTATCTATTTGCCGGCCAATATGTCAGGCAATCCAGTGGTCATCTGTCGGTCATGACTACACCCTGTGATCGGCGTAAATTAGGTCACTCGCTCACAGGTAAGAATGCTAATGTCAGGACTGGCCAATAGAAGTTGAACAGCATGGAACCGGAACCTGTCCTGGTAAATGGCATACAATGTCAAACAGAATTCTGGCTTAAAGCTAGGGTAGGCCTATGTATTATTTTTTAAGCAGTTTATTTATATGCTGCCTATTCACAAATATTTTTCATGAATATTTACCACCACCATCAAGTTTCATCTATTCATTCAATCTGACGAGGAAAATGCCCTGGCCAAATTCACATAAGAGCAGTAAATAATGGGTATTAGTGGTGTGCTGTATAACCACATAAAAAAATGAATCACTTATACTTTCAAGTTCCTGCAAATCCTGAGAGTGTTATCCCACCATTACCCCTTCAAAACAAGTGAAACATAAACACTTGCCTGCTTTAAGTATCATTAATTAATAATACACAGGACATTTTCAAATGCTTTCTTGATAACATTAAAGTACTTTTTTTAGTGAAATAGTTACTCCTTCGGGGCTGTTAAACTGTGTCAACTGCAGACAGTGGCGTGCGCGCACACACACACACACACACACACACACACACACACACACACACACACACACACACACACACACACACACACACACACACACACACACACACACACACACACACACACACACACACACACACACACATTATCCGCTCGCTCTCTGCAGATATAAGCCACGGTCAGCGCTTTTGATGACAGCATTAATAATTCAACCAGTGTCTTTTACAAAAATAATTATGGTTGGGGATAATTTAGGGAAAAATATGAGCATATTTGGGGACTTTGAAGAAACCGACATCAAACAGGTCCACATTGCACTGTGTACAGCACTCAGGGTGGAGATCGGAGTGGATGCTCAGTGCATTTTGTAGTGTAAATTCAACACTTGAAGAGTAGGACCAAGAGGGTTACTAGGTTTTGTAGATACAGCTTTCTTGGTGAATTAAACACTGCATGTTTTTACTGTAAGCCTGACTTTTCCCCACTGTCTGTCTCAATAAAGCAGAGAAAAAGACATGTTTGGTCTAATTAAAGTTCTTATAGTTAAAGTTACCTCACTCAGCAGCCATCTTGGCGATGCCTGGCTTTGGGGAGCTTTTTTGATTAGAAAGACCAAACCGTATGAGAATGAATCGCAAGGTTAGGACTTTTGGATTCCTAACAGTCACAAAAATAATATTGTTAAAACCACAGTGAAAAGTCTATTAGACGAGAATTTTTAGTTGTGTCTTGTGAGTCAAAATAAACCTTTTCTCACAGGTTATTTTGACACTGGCACTTCCATAATGGCATGAGAGCAACAATGGAACTCAAAGCTAAAAGATGGTTGGAACACTGTTTGTTCTATTCGGCAGAGCGATTGGGTGTTGGCAGCAGAACAGGCGGGATACTTACACAGACCTGCCATACCTCTGTTACGAACTGTCCCTGTCCCTTCATTTCTGTGTGGAATTCCGTCAGTGCTCTGTCACACCTTAAATACGGTCTGGTTTAATCTTATCATTGTCTCACAAACCAGCCACTTGAATTTCATTCCATTTTGCACTGAGGGTCTGGCTTTGGGTCCATTTTGCTGTCGAAAATAGAATCTTCCTAACCAATCCGTTTTCAAAGAAATAGCATCAATTGACTCAACTGCACCCCAGTGATTCAATCATTTTCACCTTTGGCCTGGTATTCGCATCACAAATGCATCCAGTAAGTAATTGTGTCTAAAAGCCAGACCCTCTGTTTAGTACAAGGAGTGGGTTTACCAGCCTAGTTCTCCCCAGCTTTTGGCTAAACAAAAACCCCATTAGGCCTATGCACCACTGAGTGTGATGGCTCATTGTTCGATTTTGTTAAAACAAGGCTCAGCCCAATCTGAACAGAGGGTTGTGAATACGCTGCTGGCACTGAGGAGAGGAACACTGACAGCTTTGTCTTCCTAATGCCTGACAGTTAGAAGGCTGGAAAGCATTGCATTTTCTGAAGGTATCAGTCAGTGTGAAGAAAAAGGAGTCGCACACAGGAGGTTGATGCTTGAAACTGTATTAAAAGCTGAAAAATAAGGAGAAGCCAAAACAAAAAGGGGGGATGCAAACGTTTCGGGTCTAACCCATCATCAGTGTTCCCAAAATCAAAATGCTGAAGGTATCAGTCAACCATGGCTTCAGGAAGTGGACTGACTGCCATACACTGTATTTGTTTCAAGACTTTCCTGAGCCAGTGCATACTCTGAGACAATCCGTTTGGAAATAAGTAATATTAAGCCCAAGGTAAAAATGTGTTATTTCTTTAGTAGGTTATTTCCTGAAATGATGCTGCCCATGCTCTTTCTTTTTCATCAATATTTACAAGTTACAACAACCATCAATTTCCAAGTATTCATTATGGCTCAGAAATGTGCACACTTTTCATAATCAATTAGGTGTATCCTCACCATGTAAATGTACAATTTGAGTTGCAGTCATGGACCTCAAAAGCTACTCTAATATTAGTTTATTTCCTTCATTAAAATACATATTCATTGAAAACATGACATTTGTGAATGGGCAGTATCAATTTTGAACTTGTAACCTACTGAAATTTCACTCTATACCTTTAAGTACACAGGCAGAAGGAACCTAAATCAAAACTCAGTTCTTCAAACTTACTGTAGGCTACATGCAGCGTATTATGTGTTCAGTAGTGTGCTATCTGTGTGTTGACTTTAAAAAGCGTCACGAGAGGGCATGTGGGGTGCCACGAGTTAAACTCATCAACAGAAGGGAGGGCAGGGCCCCGATCCCTGGTCGTAACCCTTCTGAAATGTGATTTGATGGCTATCAGGGATTGGTGCCGGCAGCTGGAGGGAGGAGAGGGAGATGTTTACTCAGCAGGCATTTTCCGCACATTCTCTCTCTCTCTCTCTCTCTCTCTCTCTCTCTCTCTCTCTCTCTCTCTCTCTCTCTCTCTCTCTCTCTCTCTCTCTCTCTCTCTCTCTCTCTCTCTCTCATTCCCCTATCACATCTTTGTGGGCAGAGGGAAAAACAAAGACAGAGACACTCTTTCAGTCAAAGAGACTATTTGCTCTCTCCCTCCTCTCTATCTATCTTTCCCTCCCCCTCTCCTCGCTATCCAGCCCTGGTGACCAGAGGGGGAGAAGGAGAGAGGGAGATTGCTCTTTCGTTCCACTGACGCGGTCCTGCACAATCCCTGGTTATGGTCGTGGTGTGTGGAAATGTCACCGGCGTGTCGGGAGAGCAGGCAGTTGCAGCATGGCCACAGGCAAAGTAGGAAATAAGGCAGATGGTGTGATGGATGCAATAGAGGCATTTTGACACCCAGAAACAAACAGCTGTAACACTATACTGCACTGTACATTGATACACAAGCACACATACAAACACAGGGTACACATTCTACAAACCCCAACTCCGATGAAGTTGGGACGTTTGGTAAACAGTGAATAAAATCAAAATGATATCATTTTCAAAACATTCAATCTATTCATTAGATGGAGAATAGTGAAAAGACAACATATTAAGTGTTAAAACTGAGAAAAAATATTGTTTTGGGGGACATATGTACTCATTTCTAATTTGATAAATCCAACACGTCTCAAAAGAGTTGGGACGGGGACAATAAATGGCAGCAAATGTCGAGGAAGACTAAAAGCAAAACAAAAGACAACACTTAACAGTTAAATACATTAACCGATGAGATGATTTTATATAAAAAACAGTGTTAATTCCTATCTTGGACATGATTTCACCAGCTTAAATGGTGGGTGTATTCCTTGTCATGTTTTGCAATGTTTTCCTTTCTGTAGTGCTTACAGTGTGACAGGTCTTGACCAAAAACCCACCATTTTATCACCTGCTGGTCCTTATGATGGAGCGAAACTGTTAAAACATAGTAGAGAATGCAATTTGACCTTACTATGTGGCAGTAATCGAAGATCTCTCTTCAAAATATAATGCATGAGTGGCTTTTCATGCTGTTTAAAACCCATTTATACCATTCAGCACTGTATTTAACACTTCAGATGAGTGAGAACATCTTAACCAATGCACTGCTGCACCCGCATGCCATCATGGAGGCTGACCTTTGAAGCTAGCACTAACACAAGTTGGATGGTCCATTTTTACTGTAGCACAGGATGTGCAATGCTCTATTATTGTCAAAAAGAATGGACTTCTACAACTTCTGCTGACTTCTGTAAGCAAAGGACAGTTTCCCATGTCTTCTGGGTCTATTTCTGGGTCTATTTTTCAAGTGAGCTCAGGTGCTTAGGAGAATGTTACACCCCTGTATCATTTTCATGCATTAAGCATTCTTAATATGGTAAATTTTCAATAGCTCTAGCACTCCAGGAATTAGAGTGAGACTACAGCCAATATATATTTCATGATGTCATGAACCTATACAATGATTTTATTAACAAAAATATGTCTTATATACACTCAATCGTGGTAAATCAAAGGGAATTCAAAAATATATGTAATAACTATGGTAATTATTTCCTTTGCATCTTTAATTCTGAGTGACTCAGCCTCTCTGTGATGATCTTATACCTGGACACCTATATTGTCCGTCAGTACAATTCATTTTGAAATGTTCTTCTTTGTTGTTTTATCTTATTTGGATGTTTACTAAATTTCACTGATCCCCATCCCAACTCTTTTGAGACGTGTTGGATTTATCAAATTAGAAATGAGTACATAGGTCCCCCAAAACAATATTTTTTCTCGGTTTTAACACTTAATATGTTGTCTTTTCACTATTCTCCATCTAATGAATAGATTGAATGTTTTGAAAATGATAGCATTTTGATTTTATTCACTGTTTACCAAACGTCCCAACTTCATCGGAGTTGGGGTTTGTATAACCCAGTGACGTGCAGTGAAGGGTATGGTAGGGTAGGCAGTAAATATAGAATATATATCTATTTATATATATATATATATATTAACGGTGGGTTCGGTCCTCCCCCAGAAAAAAATTTATTTCTTAGATGCAATTTCCTGCATTTTAACCAAATCTGGAGAGTCACTATCAGCTAAAAACTTTTACAAAAGACTAAAAACTTTGAACAAATAGTCCCCTTTCATGCAGATCTGAAATGTAACGTGTGTGTGTGTGTGTGTGTGTGTGTGTGTGTGTGTGTGTGTGTGTGTGTGTGTGTGTGTGTGTGTGTGTGTGTGTGTGTGTGAGAGAGGGGGGCCTTATGCCACAAGGTATGGTTTGAATAGGCAAATAGGCCTATTTACATAAATATGCTGATATGGTCTTTAATGTGCAACAAATTAGTAGGCCTATGTTTCTCTAAATACTGTAAATATAAAGTAGGCTATAAGATGCCATCAGTGCTTAACCACCACAGCTCTAATAACTAAATAAGTAAATAGGCTACACTATTTAGACATTTGGACATTGTCAGTAGACCTAAATCTGAAACAATAAGTGAAAACATAATTTCAATTTCTTGAAAAGGCCAGCTACACTTATTTGTTTTGCCAAATTGCCAAATTAGCTCCAGGACCCATACTTTGCACACATTTAAGGACCTGTAGGCCTACATTTTACAATAATAATTTAGAAAGCTACAACATTTTGGGGGAAAAGCTTTAACTTTTGGCTTTAGCAGTTGATTTTGTTGCTCTTCTGTTTATTCTGTTGCAAATGCCAGGGCGTTTCACATGGATGGAGGTGGGCACAGTGTAGCCTACTTTGTTTAGAAGATAAAATGTCTAGTTCACCAACTGTGAATCACACCATAGCATGTGAGGGGGAAACGATTTACATTTAGCAATAAACCAACCTAGGTAACAGCTCCTGCCTCACTGCCGCGTTTTGTGCTGATAATCAAACACTCACAGACAAGAAGGAAAGTAGGCAAAGGGGGAGGGTTGCTTGCAAACATGACCCGTGCATTCAGACAGTATCGAGTAAATAAACCAACGAAACCACTTCTGAGACTCATTCTTGTGCGTGATAGTATTCTCAAACACTTCAGCTACGGTTGTGCAAGGTTTTTCAAATAAAGTCAATTTGTGAGTGCGGAAGCACTCCGAGAAACCATCCCCAGTCAATCGTCCTGTTCCACGTTGATCTCGACTCGCACACCGCGCACTTCAAAAGAACGCAGCTGCACTTGCTAACAGGCTCCACACAACTCACGCATTGCGTAGTCATCATCATAATAAATTAGGGAAATGGAGTCATGTCGTACGCTCAAAAAACAATCTCGCGTCCATAATAACACACACACGGTCTATTCATGTCCACCACCGCACAACCAATCTTCAATGTCAACACCCTGACAAACGGTGACGACAAAAGGCACCACGAAAAAACTTGAGCATGTTCATGTTAAAAGGCTACCCGCAGCATAATAATTAGATGAATCTTACCTTAAAGCAGAATCACAAGTAGGCTGTGTTTTTCATGCAAGCTAGTTCCATTAAAAGCCCGGGGTGGTTGACATGATGAAGACATTTTGTCCCAGTGCAAACTACTTGAAGCTGCTACCCGTCTGATGTTGAATATTTCCACAATGCAGCGATTGCAAACGGCTCAGCTGTCTGTCACTTGAACCGTCTTTCTTGCTACTTCTCGGCATTTTTTTTAAATAATAAAGACAAAAAGCCAAAGACTGCCATGTTTTCTTTCCGATACGGCTAGAGATTTGAACAAGCCTTGCCTTGCTAGTTGTTGCTATCATAGCTGCCTGTAGGGCAGAAATTGGCTACTAGGCCTACCTGAATTGTAACAATTTTTCATTTTGGGCGCTGTGATTGGCTCACATACTCCCGCCACAGAGTAAAGGCTCTGCTTTTAGTCCCATTGACAAGCTATGTGACAACTTAATACGCATGCGCAAACTTCTACATTGACAGCATTGAAGGCAGGGTAGGCAGAGGAAAAGCTGCCTTACCGGGCTGCCTGGCTGGCATTCGAAAGCTCTGCTTTCAGCCTGTCTCTGCTACCAGCCGGGACTGCGCGTTGCCACGGCAACCTGCCCAAGCCTGAGCGCTTTGCTTCGTGCGATTACTTAGGTTTTTGATCGTTGTCCTGTGTATACTGTACTTTAAACAGCTCATAATTTATGCTGAATCAATGTTATTGTTGTGTAGGCGGCCTATGTGAACTCTGAAGAATATTTTTTTAAACACGTGTTAGTTTTTATTTTTAAGACATTTATCCCAGGGTAGGCACTGCCTACCCTGCCTACCCTGACCGCACGTCTCTGGTATATCCACACATAGCCAGCCAAACATCTGCACCTCGGTTCCCAGATTTTGACTACCATCATTATTTTCTATTTTCCTGGGGCTGATGGACCCAGTAAACTTATTATTAGACAGACAAGGCAATTTTTGTGTAATTGGGTGGCTTGATGCACCCAAATGTGCATATAGAAAAGACACAAACACACACACACACACACACACACACACACACACACACACACACACACACACACACACACACACACACACACACACACACACACACACACACAGGCCATCCAAGGAGAGAGTGAAAATATTCTCCAGTGAAAGGCAATAGTACAAAAAAGGCAGTCATTCAGGAAATACTTTTTCCTTTGTCCATGACAAGTATTCTGGATGTACAGTATGCAGCGTGCTCATTCTGCAGAAAACTTGTGACATCCTGTCAGCAATTGGAGACCAATGCCAAGCTACTGCAATGGACTGAAGTGGAAACGCATGAGCAAGGAATAGCCAATGACACACACGCACGCACGCATGCACGCACGCACACACAAACACACGCACGCACACACGCACGCACACACACACACACACACACACACACCGACACACATGTGCGGGCCTGCACACACACACACACACACACACACACACACACACACACACACACACACACACACACACACACACACACACACACACACACACACACACACACACACACACACACTGCTGATGTAACTGCACCTCAAGAGATGACGTGACAAGCTACTGCCCTCCACAGGTTGTTGTGGTGTGGGAGATGTCATGTGGTGTGTGTGTGTGTGTGTGTGTGTGTGTGTGTGTGTGTGTGTGTGTGTGTGTGTGTGTGTGTGTGTGTGTGTGTGCGTGTGTGTGTGTGTGTGTGAGTGTGTGTGTGTGTGTGTGTGTGTGTGTGTGTGTGTGTGTGTGTGCGTACATGTATATGGGTCAGTTTGGGTATGCATGTGTGTGTGCATGTGTGTACATGTGTGTGGGTCCGTTTGGGCGTGCATATGTGTGCATGTGTGTGGGTCCGTTTGTGTGTGCATGTGTGTTTGTGTGCGTGCATGTACATGTGCATGCAAGCGTGTCTGTGTTCATGCATTTGCATATGTGTGCGTGTGTGTGTGTGTGTGTGTGTATGCATGTGTGTGCGTGTGTGTGTGCGTGTGTGTGTGGGTCCGTTTGGGTGTGCATGTGTGCATGTGCATGCATGCGTGTGCATGTTTGTGTGCGTGTTTGTGTACGTGCATGTACATGTGCATGTATGCGTGTGTGTGTTTTTGCGCATGTGTGTGCTGTGCGTGCATGTGCTTATACGTGCATGTGTGTGTGTGAATATGCACATGTCCCGTATGTGTTTGTGCATGCGTGTGATCGCGTGTATGCCTGTTTCTTGTTGTATATGTGTGCACGTGTGTGTGTGTGTGTGTGTGTGTGTGCTTGTGTATGCACACATGTGTTGTGACACCGTCTCTCACCAGGGCTCCATCATCTCCTGCAGGGAAAGGAGAGAACTCCTGCCGAGTGACTCGGGGGTCACCGTGGTAACAAAAGCATGACATAAGCACACGGCGGGGGACAGTGTCTTTATTACAGACACTCTGGATTCCCTCTTTGTCATTGGAAACCGACACACACACACGCATGCGCACACGCACACACACACACACACACACACACACACACACACACACACACACACACACACACACACACACACACACACACACACACACACACACACACACACACACACACACACACACACACACACACACACACACAAATCTGAACTCTTTGCTCAGGTTTGTAGACACATAGTTACTGTGCTATTACTGTGTTACACTTACATCAAAGCGAGAAAATTCTATAATAATAACATATAATAACAAATAAAAATGTTTATGTTGTGTCTACTCAGTGTAGACAGTCCTGAAAATATTGTGAAGTTTGCTGGCCTTGCTAGGATGAGTAATGCCAATTTTTCAAGGTTTTCACGTCATCGCGACTCAGCAAGTACTGTTCCAAAGTGAAGTATGCTTCAAAATCTACCAAGTGCCACGTGTTCTTGATTCGTAGAATTTCCAATTACCTTGCACTTGCATCCTTTATGTGACAAAGTACCGAGAATCCTTCATGCCTACACACTCATGCCTCCACAGCTTTTTATTACAGTAGCTTCCGTGCTTCTAAGCATGTTCTATTCATAGTCATTTGAGATGCTCGTGAGATTTGAGCCTCGTATTGCAAATGTATGATTTCAAGGCTGTGGCACTTCAGAGGGTAGCAGACTTCACTTTGAGACTGGGCCATTGACTGGGCAGAGCAGAGGCAACTCCATTCCACATCACTTTGTGGAGTTCTTTGATTGATTGATTGATTTTATTTGACAATCTCAGTTCTTGAATAAAAGCAAATACATGATTGAATTTCCTGTGAACCATACCACAGAGAGTCAGGATTACACAATAAAGCCCGAAGTCTTATTTCCATTGTGTTATTTCAATTTCCTTGAAGTTGGATGGCAGCAGATGTTACATAAAATGGCATGAGTGGCGTTATGACTACTAAATCTCCATTAAAACCATTCAATAAATAAGTAACACCAATATCTGCAAACTACTTGTCTAGCGTTTTGCCATTATTTCCACAGAAACCATGCAGAAAAAAACCCCACCTCGGCACTCATCATATTCTTCACTCAGATCCCCTGCTTCGTAACTCCCTTTTACCACTTAAAAGACTTTGCTGCATTTCCCTGTGTGACCCTTAAAATGATTAATACTCTGTAAGGGGATGCTGAGAAAAGGCCTGTCCTCTTAACGACCTCTTCTCCACACCTTTGTTAGTGATAAATCAGGAGTTCCCACAGTGCTGCTGCACTTCAATTCCAGATATCATTATGTCAAGAGAGACGGGGGTTTATCTGCTACTTGGACATGGCTAATTTACAGACGGCTATTCTCAATAAGAGCCATCATTTATTAAGTCCCTTGTTGTGTGGCTCTGTGAAAATGTTTCAGCTTGGTGTGTGTTAGTTTGTGTAATAAGTGCTTGGGAAAATGTGTGTGTATGTGTCGGAGAAAGGGAGAGCTTATCAGTGAGACAGACAAAGAGAGAGAATGTTGCTGTAGATAGAGGATGAGAGAAACTGATGCACACAGGTAAAGAATGAAATGGATAATTAGAGAAAGAGAGGAGAGAAGAGAGACAGACATAAAGAAAATATGAGAGAATGAAAGAAGAACAGCATGGAATCAGGGACTGTTTCGCATGTCCATGTGAGTGGCATATCAATATGAGATGACTGTGCTAAAAGCTGCCTGTTTGCACAACACTGAGGATTCTGCATCTCCTTCAAGGGCTTAGCTCATGTGTGTTGGCTCACTCGTGTTTGTGTGTTGGCTCGTGTGTGTGTGTGTGTGTGTGTGTGTGTGTGTGTGTGTGTGTGTGTGTGTGTGTGTGTGTGTGTGTGTGTGTGTGTGTGTGTGTGTGTGTGTGTGTGTGTGTGTGTGTGTGTGTGTGTGTGTGTGTTTGTGTGTGTGGAGCTGAGCTGATGTGGCTGTGTGAGAATGTGACAGACAGACAGATCTGATCCTCCATGTGTCAGTGTGTGTGTGTGTATGTTTGCACGCGCTTGCGTGCATACATGTGTGTGTGTGTTTGCATGCGCGCTTGCGTGCATACATGCGTGTGTGTGTGTGTGTGTGTGTGTGTGTGTGTGTTCGTGTGTGTGCGTGTGTGTGTGTGTATACTATGAGCTGAGCTGATGGGGCCGACTGAGAACGTGCCAGATGGACAAATATCCTGATGGAGGCCGACAGACACAGAGGGTGACGGACAGCACGGGCGATTTACATGGATAAAAAGACCGGTAGTGATAGCACGACAGAGAGAAGAGAGAGAGAGAGAGAGAGAGAGAGAGAGAGAGAGAGAGAGAGAGAGAGAGAGAGAGAGAGAGAGAGAGAGCGAGTCAGTATACATATGGTACGTAAACAAAGTTGACAGCTAAGAAAATCCTGCCAGAAACTGAAAGGAATCAAAGAACAGGAAGCAACAGTAATAATAGGAACAATAGTGGAAAACAAACATTTGATATGAAAGGCATGGGAGAATATAGGCTATGAAAGAAATAAAGAATTAAAGACAGACGGAGACATAGAAAGACAGAGAGAGAGAGAGAGAGACAGACAGACAGACAGACAGACAGACAGACACGGAGATAAAGAGAGAGAGAGAGAGATTTAGGAAGAGAGGCAGAGAATATAGAATTAAAGACAGACAGAGGCATAGAAAGAGAGAGAGAGAGAGAGAGAAAGAGAGAGAGAGAGATTCAGGAAGAAAGAGAGACAAGAAATGCTACGTTGAGATAACTGCAGTGAGAAAATGAGAAAATAGAATGTCTCGCTGGCCAGAAGAGAAGAGAATAGCCAGAGCTATATGCCTGTCAGCAGACCACATCTC
>NC_085880.1:5738983-5766483 GCF_034702125.1 Engraulis encrasicolus
TGGCTATTTCCATGAAAATGACCTTTTTAAAGGATAAAAACGTAAAACATTTGCTTGCCATATTATGGTCTGAATGAGAGTTAATCTATGAGAAAAGAGCCGGGATGGAGAGAAGAGTTAGAGATGGAAAAAGGGACGCAGGAGAAAGGGAAGGAGAGAGACAGAGGCAGAGGGGGAGGAGGGGGAGGAGGAAAAAGCACTGAAGTTCAAGGAGGAAGATGATAGAGGCTGAACAATATTATTATATCACGTTACTACATTGCACTTAGCTAGCGTTCTTTATCCAAAGTGATTTACAAATATTACAGGGTATTGGTTACAGTTCCTGGAGCAATGTGAGGTTAGGTGCTCTGCTCAAAGGGAGGGAGGAAGAGATTGGTAAGGGTGAGGATTGAACCTACAACCCTGTGATCTAAAGTCCGACTCCTTAACCACTTGGCCAAAGATGGGGCATAATGGACTGCCTCAATGGGGGAAAGAAGGGGAAGAGAGGGGGAAAAGGGGGAAAGAGAGGAAAAGAGAGAATTTATTTTCTGTTTACATACAGACTAATATGAGAGCTTATACGTCCTGCTACTCAAGTTTTCAACTGTATTTTCTTTTTAAAAACTATATAAATAAATATATACATTTTTGTGCTGCATTGTATGACACTCTTGCCAGGATTTGAACCTGGATCTTCCACCCAACGGATGGCTGTTTTACTTACACCATAAGAGTCGTGACTCGACTGACACAATCTTCTCTGATGTAGGGATCCAGATGAAAGAGGAGGGAGTGGGATAAAAAGGGAGGGATGGACTTAGGGAGGGAAGGGGAGGAGAGGCAACCACTGATCTCCCAGGATGGTACTGTAGACTAGAGGCTGAACAATGAACTCGGAGGGAGGAATGGAGACAGAAAACAAGGGTGAAAAGGAGGGCAGAAGGAGAGGGCAGGGGTGTGGGAGAGAGGGGTGGAAAGAAAAAGATGGAGGGAGGAGAAGAAAGCACTGATCTTCCAGGAAGATAGAAGAAGGTCTCTTGGTATACCTGTTGGCTGTTAGTGTCAATGTGTGAGGCCCAGTGAAGCCTGGACATGCCTTTTGTCCCACCACCAGGGAAGCCGACAGGGGGGTCAAAGGGGTCAGTTGTCCCGGGCCCAGGGAGAAAGGGCATCATCATTACATTGTAGGACGGGGGGGCATTTCATATCACTTTGTCCTACAGCTGTCAGCGGCAATAAATGCAAAGATACAATATGCACACACACACACCCACAGCATGAATTTGTGTTTTTGTGTGTATGTGCAAAAGAAATGTAATTCCGCTCTCTCTCTCTCTCTCTCGCTCGCTCTCTGTGTGATGTTCCAGTACATTCCGCAAGGCTTTGGTCAAGGCTCTCATCTCAGACATCATATTTTACTGTGATTGATGAATAACCTTGCTAGATGAGATGACTAATTTTTAATCGAGAGAGAGAGAGAGAGAGAGAGGGAGAGTGTGTGTGTGTGTGTGTGTGTGTGTGTGTGTGTGTGTGTGTGTGTGTGTGTGTGTGTGTGTGTGTGTGTGTGTGTGTGTGTGTGTGTGTGTGTGTGTGTGTGTGTGTGTGTGTGTGTGTGTGCGTTTTATGTGGTTGGTAGCCTGTATGGTTTGCCAAGGATGCAAGACGCACTTGTCCTCACCTCACCCTTTTGCAACGTTACACTCTATCAATATCAGCCGTCATCATATTATCTGCCAGTGTCAATGTCATTTGTACCCAGGAACACACAGAGTTGCAGCAGTCAAGAAGAGCAATGGCACCAGCCTTCTCTTATGCATTCAGAAGCGAAGAGAAAAGAATAAAAGAAAAGAAAAGAAAAGAAAAGGGAAGAGAAGAGAAGAGAAGAGAAGAGAAGAGAAGAGAAGAGAAGAGAAGAAGAGAAGAGAAGAGAAGAGAAGAGAAGAGAAGAGAAGAGAAGAGAAGAGAAGAGAAGAGAAGAGAATAAAAGAAAAGAAAAGAAAAGAAAAGAAAAGAAAAGAAAAGAAAAGAAAAGAAAAGAGAAGAGAAGAGAAGAGTCGAGAAGAGAAGAAAGAAGAAGATAAGGGAGAAGTGGAGAGGACAGGAAAGGAAAGGAAATGAACGTAACGGAGAAGAGGGGAGGAGAGGAGATGATGTGAAAAGAGAAGAGGAGAGAAAATGGGAGTAGACTAGAGGAGAGGAGAGAAAATGGGAGGAGAGCACAGGAGAGAAGAGGAAAGAAGTGAAGAAAGGAGAGGAGAGGAGAGGAGAGGAGTGATGACTCCTGTTTCACCATTCACCTCCACCAACACATGCTTGGACTGCGGGAACACGCATGCAATGCGTTTTAATGTGCACCCTAAGCACCCGCCCAGCCATCCATCCATCCATCCGCCCCTCCGTCTGTATTTCGCCGCCGTTGACATTCACAGCGACATGGTCCTGCACTTATCTTAAAGTGCATCTCAACACCATCACCATGCTGTGTGTGTGTGTGTGTGTGTGTGTGTGTGTGTGTGTGTGTGTGTGTGTGTGTGTGTGTGTGTGTGTGTGTGCGTGCCTGTGTGTGTGTGTGTGTGTGTGTGTGTGTGTCTGTGTGTGTGTGTGTGTGTGTGTCTGTGTGTGTGTGTGTGTGTGTGTGTGTGTGTGTGTGTGTGTGTGTGTGTGTGTGTGCTCAGGGCACGGCTGTCTGTCTGGCAGGCGTCCAATCCTGACAGGATGTATAGCATGTATGTGCGATGGCCCGTGTCCAGCGGTTTAGGGGCGGTGATAGAGAGGGCGTGGTGATGAAGTGTGAATGGGCTCTTGGATGCTAGGTGTTTGGGCACGAGGGTGGTGTTAACGCAACACTGATTACGGAAAGAGGAGGATGCTGGGAGGGAATCAGGCTGGATGAATGGATGGGTAGGTGGACGGATGTGTGGATGGATGGAAGGATGTAGGCAGGGAGGAATGGAGGTATGGATGGCCGATGGATTGATGCATTGATGGTGGATGGATGGAGCAGGAGTTTGAAGGGGGTCGCCATACCTGGTGATCAAACCAGAATGATAATATTCCTCAGCCACATTTGCATAAAGAATCTACCTGTTTGATGATTCCATAGAGTAAATGATGTGAAGGCTTTGTTGATGGCAATCCAATCCACTGTGCTAAAAACAGTGCCATCAGACTGACATTACCTGCATATAAAGTGATGTGGTTTAATAACAATAATAATGCATTTTATTGCCTTCTATAACGCCAGTGTTTACCTTAGAAACAAAAAAATAAAAATAAATATGAAATAAAATAAATAAATGAAATTCAATGAGATGAATGGAGAAAAAAATAATTTAAGATCATGTGGTACTTTGACATTGACACAGTAGAGCTGCAGCATGCTGGGAGGACTTTGCACAGGTGAGAATTCGTGCTGCAGAGTTTTGGACAAAGTCGGTGAGTGAGCTTGCTTGGGATACCTGAAAGATGTGTTGCAGTAGTCAAAGTGAGATGTTACAAAACTATTCACAAGTATTCAAGTTGAGTGTTGGGTCAATGCAGGGCGCAGGCTGGAGATGTTCCTCAGCTGGAAACATGTAGTTTGACAAACAGAACTGATGTGAGTGGCAGTATCCTCATCTGCAGTGACTGGGCAGATGTTTCTTTTCAGGGCTGGACGTTTTGCTTGATCAATGTGCAAAGTACATGGCGAGGTAAATGGTGGAAAATGATCTGATGCGCAATATAACGGAACAGGTGAGAAGAGGGGAGGAGAAGTATAAAAGCCCGATTGTGAGATGCCCATTGTGCAATGTATGAGCACACATGTGAACACACACACACACACACACACACACACACACACACACACACACACACACACACACACACACACACACACACACACACACACACACACACACACACACACACACACACACACACACACACACACACACACACACACACACAATAGAGCAAAAGGGGAAATAAAGAAAAAAAAGAAACAATGAGATCAAATTGAGATCAGCGGAGGGACACAGTGGACCAGACAAACACATAAGCAACAACAGCAAACAGGGAAGCAGACAGACAGGCAGACAGACAGACAGACAAGATAAGGCCACATCTACATAAAAGGCAATTGGATTCATATACAGCATTGACTTGGACATGTATGCATAACAATTAAACATACAGCATGTTGTTCCATCGAAGACAAAGAGAGAAAGAGAGAGAGAGAGAGAGAGAGAGATAATGATCTCTTCCATTCTGTATATGTTTTCCCACAATGTGACCTTTCAAAAGCAATCAAGCAATTCCTGAAGAGAATTCACGGGATATGTATACTGTCCGTAAGTATGTCCTCAGAGCCAGCTCTTCCTGTTGTCATGGTGACATACTCTTAGGACATGTAAAGATATATAAACAAACCTGTTTAAACCAGTAATGACGACGATCATCTAGTGTGACATGGCAGACGCTAGCGGAGGTGGAGGAATCTGGCATGTGTATATGTTCCTCTATCCACTATTGACTAAATAATAATATCATTATTGTTGCATATTTATGTCATTCTATCACATGCTCTGCAAATATATTGATCTTGCTGAATCACATATTCAACAAACAGTATTGTGCTATACGGGAAGAAAAATGGCTGTACTATATCCACAGCTCACTGGACTATGAGACAAGTAGACAGATGAGAAATGCTTAACCACAACATATGTCTACACACGGACATATCTCTGCAGCAGCGTTTAAAATAAAGAACACTTGACACGTTGGCTTTGGATGCCTTGCAGTGTTCTGGCCACAATATGATAGAAGATTATTCTTGATTTCATTACACATTCGTCCCATTTCCATATCTCATTATACTCCAAGACCAGGCTTACATTATATAACACTTCAGGTCAAGTCAAATTCAGTGAGCAAAACCTAAAACACATTAATATCCAAAAATGTGGAGCTTGCGTTAGTCTACTTTGACGTGTTATTCCTCCCCATTTAATATCAAGGGGCATTAGCACAGTTACTAAGGCCTAATTAAATATAAAAGCAGCCTGGCAGATAAATGCTAAGGCTCTTACAGTCTACACTCTAAACTCCGAACTTTAATATTTTGCCTCAGTAAAAAACATGTAATGCCCTCATGTAACTGTAACTAAAGCTGAGCAGGCAAGAGATATGGAAACAGAATGAGAGAGAGAGAGAGAGAGAGAGAGAGAGAGAGAGAGAGAGAGAGAGAGAGAGAGAGAGAGAGAGAGAGAGCATTACTGATGCCCATTTGGCCCAGCTTAGCGTCTGTTGAATGGAGGATTTAGCACTAATTGACTGGAGCATCCTGTTGGAGGTTGAAGGGTATGCCTGGGTGCTGGTTTTGAGGGAAAGCACTTGAGTGTTGCGTGCAAGCCGTCATGAATAAAAACATGTCCCTGCAATACCACTGAAGGTCATACAGCAGTTTAATCTAGCAGCTTGTTTTTAAAGCATGCATGTGTATGTGGCTCCGGATTGTTTATTCCGGGCCTGGGACAAAGTCATTGGGTCCCCCCACCCAATACATACAATGTAAGGAGAACCTCAGTCTGGTCCCCCTCTCTGCTCGGGCCCTTGTGCCCGGAACAACTGACCTTCCTCGTGTGGTCTGGTACTAAAACTGACACGGCAAAGGCATTGGAAATAAAGCTTTGTTCCAATCAGAGGGAGGAGGGAATTTGCATAAACTAATTTTGCTGGCTGTAAATCAAGTTGTTAATAGTCTAGCTGCACTTCTTTATTGCAACTGAAATAAGAATTTGAATTTAATGTTTCTTTAATCTCTGATGTCATTTCAGGGCCATTCATTTTCTATGATGAGTTGCAGTTAACGCAGGCCTCACATAGAACATATTTCATCATTCTGAACAGTCAGTGGGTGGGACAGAAATCTTTGAGACGAAAAAGTGAAGAGTGGTCTTTATCATGATAAAGACACTAAGCTATTGCCATTCAAGAAGTGTACTGTGTGCAGAAAGCAATATGGTAAACTTTACCGACTCACCAGAGATTAAATCAGTGCACATATTTTTTCATATGCGCCATGCCTGATGGTTATGTTGTCTGGAAAAAAATACATCTCAATTATGAAAATTACAAATATTGATTTTGAGAAACTCATAAAACATGCTTCAAATATTTGCCACAGAAACATTTCCCAGCTTTATGTTCTCATAAAAAACAATCGTGAATAATCATGACTTCAGAGGCAATCATGACTAATGCCAAACCCTTAAATGAGTACAGATCATTTAATTTTACATATTAATCTCACCAATGCCATGTGGTAATGTCTTAGGTAAGACCCAGACTGCACAGAGTCCAACGCAAAAAAAGCCCTTGAGATTCTCTTTACAGCTAGAGAAAAAAAGAAATATGTCTTTGCAAAGAAATCAGTCAAGGAAAGCATCTCCAATATCGAGCAGAAATATGAGGTCAATGTAACCTTCCGAAATATATTTTCCAAGCCCTAACTTTCAAACTGTGCCAAGTGGGCTGTGACTGGTGTCTCTATGTCACCATTACAGTGGCTATGCCAACCAGTCAAATCAATCTAGGAAAAGGATGAGTTTGAGCCTCGTCGATGCTAAAGGCGTTAAGTCAAGGGTGCATTCCAATATGTGGACTTCGTCCTTCCTTGCTCACTTGCCTGCTTGTGACCTCATGATGATGTCATCGATGAAAGAAAATAAATTCAATATCTTAAAAAAAAAGCACAATTCTAATGTCATTTTCTCATTTGGAATTGGGATGGTGAATGAAGAACAGTCGGGTCCCCAAAAAATTGGCTAGGATGACAGCGGGGAAACTTTTTTTCTCCACGGAGGCGGGGCGCCAGCAACATGCGAGGCCACAAGCACAAGGGAAGGATGAAAGTGTGCATATTGGAATGCACTTTATGTCTCTGGAGGAAAGAAAGAACAGAACACCAGAGCAAACAGAGGGCAGCGTTTGTTTAGTTGTGAAGGGCTTTGGGGCCTTTCATTTCCCCTCTTCATTTCAATGCCTCTCGGTGGCTCAGCAGAAAGCCAAAATCCTGTGTCGTTAATTCAAAGAGCATTTCTGACCACACAGCCTGTGCGTGCGTATCTCTGTGAGACAGCTCTCGCTAATTTTCGGGAAGCAATCAATGCTTAGCACAAATACTCCCACGATAATTAATAATCATTGACACTTGATCTTCCAATGAGCCGCATTAGGCATGAGGGGACTGGTATTGCAAAAATATGTTCCAGTGACCTCATGCATTCTAAATTTCACATCATTGACTTTTTTCCCCACCGAGAGGCAGGCAACCACTTTGACTTGCTATTGTGCTTTTTAGGTTCAAGAATGAAATTTTCGTGATATAAATTATCACTAAGTGGAGAACATGTCTTCTATCATGTCTAACATGATCGTCATAACGTCATCTCTCTCTCTCTTCCTCAGTCTCTCTCTCTCTCTCTGTGAAAAACAAAAAAAGAAATAAAAATGACATACATCATAGGTTTGAACATAATGTCTCCATCCCAAGATAAATAAATAAATATGTGTCCAGTGGACGTGTGTGTGTGTGTGTGTGTGTGTGTGTGTGTGTGTGTGTGTGTGTGTGTGTGTGTGTGTGTGTGTGTGTGTGTGTGTGTGTGTGTGTGTGTGTGTGTGTGTGTGTGTGTGTGTGTGCACGTGCAAGTGCGTGTATGTGTGCGTGCACGTGCCTGTGTGTACGTGCGCATGTGTGCATGTCCTCTCTGTGAAAACATTCCCTGTAGCCGTGTGATCTGATGGCATCTGACCTCCTCCCCTCCTCTGACCACTGCTATTGATCCACAGTTTGGATGAAACCAGGGCTGGCCATTTGGCATAGCGGGCATTTTCCAGTGGGCCCCTTACCCTTTTATTTTTATTTATTTAACATTTCTGGAAATAGGGGCCCAGTAGTGTGCAGGGCCCGCCGGTGAGTGAGTTCTGAGCCACTGATTATGAGGTGGGGTTGCAGGTATGACATCACGTTGGGGGAACTCCCCCAGGATTCTAAGGTTCTACATAGACTCCTATGAGTCTGCGGAACCCCCAACGTGATGTCATAATAGTACATATTCTTAAAATGGTTAACCTGCAACCCCAGTGGTGTAGTCTACGTTTTTGTTGTGGGTATACTGTATATTTGATAATTTTTTGAAGTGGGTATACTGTATATATTTGTGCTATTCAAAACAATGGATCAATCCATTTTAAGTGGGTATACTGAAATTCCCTGAAATTTAGAAGTGGGTATACTCCGTATACCCGCGTTCTACGTAGACTACACCACTGTGCAACCCCACCTTTAACCTGCAACCCCACCTTTAAGCCAAAAGTGCCCGGGTCCTATTTCTACCCCAGCCCAGCCCTGTATGAAACTAACCTCTTGCCCTTGTGTCTGGTAACATACCCCATCCCCCCACCTTAATTACCCAGCATCACATGATGCACTCCATGTTAGTTAGCGGTAGTGTAGTAATAGCAGCTGGAGTAATTTACTGAGACGTATAGCCACTGTCTATGCAAAGTGCCTCATGATGAATGAGCAGACATTACCAATGCGAACTACAGCTGACCTTAAGACATCAAGGAAGACAAATCTCTGGTGTCTTGTGATGTCTATGCCTATAAAAGAAAATGACACACATTTTGGTTCATTTTGGGCTTCCTCTAGGGCAGAGGTGTCCTAGACTGAGGGCAAAAAACAAAATCTGGAACGAAATAGGGCGCCAAACCCGAAACATGGCCTACAATTATGCCAATATGCACTTAATGCTCATAGTTACATTTCACACACACTCTCCTCCCTCACATGTGGTAGTTCAAATCAGATTGTGATGCATATTAGTGTAAGCTCTTTCATTGGTCTGGGCCCACTCATATTCTTATGACACTCCAAATGTCATGCTCAAGTCTTGTTGCGCTATACATTGTTGATGCAAGTGGGCCAACTGTAATACACATTTGAAATGATCTCACGGGCCGAATGAAATGACTCCGCGGGCCAGATTTGGCCCCCGGACCTGAGTTTGACATGCCTGCTCTAGGGGCCCCAGGCCATCTTCATCCGGCCCTGGTGGTATGATAGAGGGCGAGGCCTGCACATACGTTACCCAGTTTTTGCCTACTGCTTAAACACTATAGGCCGACGCTTAAACCAAAGTAGCATATTGTTAGTTGTTGGTACTATAACTTAGCCTGGGCGAAAGGCGACTGTTGACTCCGTCAAACAGTCTGGCGAAAGCTAAGAGGAATCGGTCTCCATGGAGGGCGGGAGATGGTCTGAGCTTATTCTGCCATTCAAATTCATTGGAGTTCTGAATACAGATAAAAAATCAAATAGTGCTTTATTAGCATGACTCACTTGTTTACCACCACACATGCTTGACACCATCTAAAGCAAATGTGTTTATCTTGGTCTCTTCAGACCACACAACATGGTTCCAGTGATCCATATGGTCTGTTCATCTCTATTGAGATAGAAGATAGAGATAGAAGATAAACAAATTTACTAATCATTGTGTCAAAGTGACATTTCTTTAATGTTGTCCTATGAAAAAATATACTTACAAATTTGCAAAAATGTGAGGGGTGTACTCATTTATGAGACATACAGTACCATGTATTGACATATTGAGACAGAATTTATGATGTATACATGAAGTTTATATTGAGAAAACCTATAACTATATAAGGCCACTAGTCACTACACACAATATGTACGAACAAAAGAGAAATAAGCTATGTCTGCTAGCTCACCAAGGAAAATAACAAATTCTAAAAAAGAAAACACATCTCGCTATATCTCAAAAAGCAATATTGTGTGGAAATGAATGAGGGCCACAGATGATGAAAAATATCCACATTTACACTGTAGTCGTAGAGGTTTGCAGTAGTAGCTAGCTCAGCTCACCTAGGCTATGATCACTGTTCGCTAACCAACAGGATTAAGAAAGTACATGTCTTAAAACATGTATCCATGTATCTGACTGAAAAGTTGTACTAACTGGTAGTACAATTGAGTTGCTAAAGTACACAACTTTCTGGGGTGCTTGCTTCTGCTGAATGTACATTCTCTGTGTGATGAAGTATCATGCCAAGCTAGCAGTGTCTAGTAGCAGCGACATGATTTAAAATGTATTCTCAAATTTTGAGTTTAATGTCGACTTTAATCTCGATAAGTGTCATTTTTTCCTATTCATTTGTAGCCCTAATACTACATCGTAATATGAAGTGTTACATATTATCTTCTTTTCTCCGTCTTCGTTTTCGTCTTTCTTTTTATCCTTTTTATCTTCATAATTTTACATTGTGTTCCCATTGTTACTGGAGCAGGTGCAGGAGGTGGATTGAGAGTTAACTGCATCGACATTAGACCTGACATTGGACGTGATATTTGATGTGGTGGTGGACATGGCGTTCGGGGATTCCTGAGACCCCCGACAGTTGTGCAGCCGTATGCAGCGAAGGAAGGCCTCCCTGGTGTTGGCATCTCTTTTGAACAGTATGATGTAACACTTCGGCAGGAATAGCGTGCCAAGGAGGCCGTATGCAGAGAAGAGGATGACAATCATCTCCATTGCTGGCTGGTACTCACCCGCCTTGGCATGGGCGTAGATGGGGCCGAAAAGCACCCAGCAGATCAGGTAGATGAGCAGGCCGAAGCTGATGTACTTGGCCTCGTTGAAGCAGTCGGGCAGCTTGCGACCCTTGAAGGCAATGATAAACCCTGCCAGGGACAAGACGCCGATGTACCCCAACATGAGGCCGAAATAGAGGAAGTTTCCCTCCTCACCCTCTTCACACAGCAGAACAACTTGACCATTTATACTGTCCCCTCTTTTGGGTTGGGGAGGGCTCTTGGTGAGCCAGGTGGCACAGATTGCCACCTGGACAGAGACACAGGCACCAATGATCAGGTAAGGCTGGAGGAGTTTGGCGAGGGCCGGCTTCCCTGACGTTCCTACCTGGAAGGCCAGGACAATCTTCAAGGACTTGACCAGGACGCAGGAGACGCTCACGGTGAAGCTGAGGCCAAACAGCACCTGGCGGGCCTGGCACTGTTGTTCGCTGGGATTGCCCACGAATAGGATGGTGCTGGCGAAGGCACCAATCAAAGACACGAGGAGCAGGACAGAAACAGGCCGAACCGACGCCTTCACTACTGGAGTTTTCCACCAAGTGAGGAACAGAATTAGAACCACAAGTGTGAGTATGATGCCCAGTGACGAGAACAACACCAGGATGATTGCAAAGGGTTTCTCCCAGTCAAAAACTAGCTCTTCTTCCTTTTGGCACACATCACTGCCTTCACTGGACCAGTGTTTATCTGGACAGGCCAGGCACTCCGTCATATCTGCATGGTATGGAAAAAGACGTTTTAATGATACAAGGTCAACAGATCTTCAGCACATGCAAACATTCCATATAGGAAATTAGTTTCCCTCGGGCCAACACACAAATTGAAGTCTTAGGGCCTTTCCCATTACTAATCTCTACCCATACCCCTGCGCCTTCCCCAAGCCCCTCGTGCTTTCCAACGAAGTTGTAAGGTGTAAGGCTTGAAACGCAACCACTACGAATTGGGATACCCCTTCAACAATCAGGCCATCACACATTAGGACAATGTTAAACTTAGTGCAATGGAATAATTATTACCACTTTAAAACCGTGAATTGCGGCAAAAATACTTAAACTTGTCTGCTGTTGTGGGTGCTGTGGCTTGCCGCCAATTTTTAAATGCATTCGCAATGCATTCAGGGAAACCTGTCGAAGCCCTCGGTTGCGGAGTCTGGTGTCGGAAAATCTCCGCATGGAGGGGTGGAAAGCCCTTCGCCGCACCCATACCCATCTGTCTGATTGTGAATCGGGATGCCACTACGCCTACACGTGGACGCGCAAAACGGAGGCAAAGGGGATAGGGCTAAAGGGAGTAATGGGATTCACCCTTAGTCATCAGTCAATGGATGCAATATGGTTTTCAATGTTTTAATACTGTTGCTATGCGTGTATGTGCTGAATGTACTGTGTGTGTGTGTGTGTGTGTGTGTGTGTGTGTGTGTGTGTGTGTGTGTGTGTGTGTGTGTGTGTGTGTGTGTGTGTGTTTACACTTACCAGTGTCATTGGTAAATGTGTTATTTGTACAGTTTTTACAAACGAAACAACATATTTCTTTTTCTGTTGGTATAAATTTCCTCGTTCCTGCAGGGCATTCCAAAGGGGCACACCTGGAGCTGATGTTTTCCTGAGGCAGAAACAGACGTCAGACAGAAGACAGAATAGAGCAGTTTTTTGGTCAGAAGCCTATCCAAAAACTGTGACAGAAGCCAATTATCAATCATCAATTCAGAAAATAAATTAACTAAGGATGGCCTAGAGTTCAGGGGTCTGCTTCCCACAGTATCCTAATTTCAGTTAGCTGATTCGTTGGAAATTAATTGTCCAGTGCCAGCTACAGTCATTTTTGCTGTATGTGTCAAGTAAGTCAACTCAGGTCTGTGTAGGTCATCTGCAGGTAGTGTGGAGGTAGAGAGAGCATGTGAGTGCATGTGTGTTTGAAAATGGGACTTTTGCAGCTTGAATTACCATTAGGTGGGACATCTGTTTTTCTCCATCATTCATGAAGGTAAAGTTTCCAGTCTGGATACTGTACTTGGCTATAATATCATTCATGTCCGTCTGTTGCCCAATCTGCTTCCATAGTATGAGGTCATAGCCAGTGTTGAGGTCACCACGCTGATCAAACTTGTACTGCGTGTCATTTGGTTCCAATTGGAACATGGCATTCCGCAAAGCATTCTTGAGCTAGGAGCAAAACAGGGAGTAGCTTATGAATATTAACAATATAAATATAAAACTTACAAAAAAGCATAACCAACATTACGGGCATTGACACATGACTGTTATACAGATATTTATATATTTATACATAGGCCTACATATATATTATATTTACATCACCTCAGCTGCTTGGTAGTTAGAAAATGCTGGGTTGGCAGTGTGTAAATGTATGTCGATGTATATGTAAACAGGGTCTACAAACTGTAATTAACAACTGTGATTTTGGGAAGCATACTTTCAGTCAGTCAGAGTGAAAGAAAAGGTTATATTCACCATCCAGGGTTCAAAGTGTTCCTCTGCCTTGCAGTCCCTTGGATGTCTGCAGAGGTCCTTCACTGCACTCGCAATGGCTTTGACTGCCATGCCCACACTGAAGATGGCATAGGGGTACAAATTATTTTTCAGCCGCTTGCCTAGATCAGGCTGAGTGACGCTCTTGCCTTCGTTCTTTAGCCGCTGGAGGTACCACCGCAGAATGGTGTTGTTGTCATGGGCAGCCAAATTGGGATTAAGATTGTCCAGATAGCTGTTGAAACTCTCAGAGGTTGCAGACTTCAAGGTCACCCCAATGACATTGCCGATGTCCTTGAGTGTCAGATTAGAGCTTTCCAGCACGCGAGGTGCAGATGTCGCCCAGTTGTCACTGGCTAGCCAGGTGCGGCCTGTGGCGTTGGGAGGGAGCAGCCTCATAATGTCCTTCATGTGATCTGGCTTGGCGAAGGACACAATGACTCCGATCCTGGGGTCATCTTCGATCTTCCTGATGGTTTCATTGACCCTATATTTAAGGTCACTGTCATCAAGGATGTCAGGCAGCACCGTACTGAAGGCAATGCAGATGTTTTTCTCCTTGGCACGCTCTCGGAAGCGGTTGGCTATGTATCGTCCGTAGTCGCCGTCAGTAGTCACCATGCCCACCCAGTTCCAGCCATATCTCTCCAGGATGTCCGCAATTGCATGTGCCTGATACTTGTCTTCGGGGACCGTTCGCATGAACGCTGGGAAGCGAGATTTGTCACTCAGATATCCTGTAGTTGAGCCATAACTGATCTACAAACGTAATAAGCAGAGAAAATTTATATTAAATGTATATAATAATATATTAATTTAATGCTGCTTTCAGATTGGTTGTTAGGCGTGCATTAAAATCGTTCAACATGCACAGCTCAAAATTAGTTCTGTGAAGAACATTTTAGATGATGGCACCGTTCGATACCCAACAGAAGATATCTATTGCAAACAACAGGGTGTGATTTGTTGAAGAACCAGAAGGAATATGTTTTAGTTTTCAAGTAATGTCAATAGAGTTACATTAAAATGCTAATGGATTTACATTAAAATGCTATTAAAATCATGTAGGTAAAGTGGAGATACCAAAACAACCCCCCCATACCCCTTCAAATCGCACCCTGGCAACGGTCAACTATTTGATGAATTGGACTACGTGGCGCTTTTTTTAATGTGACATAATGTAATTTACGTTGTAGCTTAACTGACCAGAAACTGACATGGTAGAGAAACTTAATATCCTCCAAGGTGTGTATTACACAGTTTGAAGTCAACAAGGTGTAGCCTATACGAACTTCGCCCCTTGTAGAATGTTGGTCCTTACAAATCAAATTAAGTACACCATATAATTTAAAGGGACACTGCAGGAAATGGTCAAAAAGGGTACTGCAACTATGCTGCTCATTGAAACTGGGCTGCCAATTGCCAAATTTGATCTTTATATTAGTGTAACGTTTTCCAAGTAATAAACAAATATTTTCTAGTATGGTCCAAGTAGAGTCATTTTTACAGCTAAAAATGGCTATTTTTGGAAATTCAAAATGGTGGACCATGGAGAAGATCCCCCTTTTCATGTATGAAAAGTGCAATTTTCCCATTCATAATGAATACTTTGAATTTGATGGTGGTGGTAAGTATTCATGAAAAAGGTAACATTAGTGAATGGGCAGCATGAATTCTGGAAATAAACAACTAAAAATCTCACACAGTGTCCCTTTAAGTTAAAAGGCACAGTATAGAGGTAGATGATAGACTCAGGTGCTGGTTTACAGGCATACATATTTGTAAATGTGGATATTTTTGTATATGTTTACATATAAACAAGACGTTTAAAAAAAAAACCTTCTCTTTGAAAGGAGATTTCTAAAACTATGCTTACATATAAACAAGAGGACAAAACCCATTCTTTTTCATAAATGTCCATATAAGTGTAAACAGCTTCTCAGAAGGGCTTTGGTTCATCAGGTAAGAACTGGATTAAAAGTTAAACAGCCTCAAGGCCAAAACTCCAAAAAGATGTCCAGTTGCTTAAAACTTAACTCTCAACCAAAAAGCTGAGTCATTAATTAAAATCCCTTCCCTTTCTCTGTTGCAATCTGTTTCCTTACTTGTGGGATCACTTGGATGGAGAGTTGCCTGGCAACAGCAATGGAGATCTCAGAGTGGTACCCTCCTATGACGACATCTACGGGCTTCAGTGAAGTGTTCTGCGAGTCGATCCCGTGAGTTCTGTTCTCTGTTTTCCAAATATCATGGCACATGGTCCTGTTAACGTCCAGAAATCTCTGGGTCATGTACAGCACCCTGGTGACGTCCGAACAGGAGTCCACGATTCGGTAGCCCAGGGTCAGGTTGCCTAGCAATGAGGAGTTGTTGATGGTCTCTACTGCCTCAATCAGCATCAGGGCCTGGAGCATCCGAGCTACGTTATACCTGGGGAAAAAAAACACACACACACACACACATGTAAATTATATATCAGTGAAACATCTTCCTTATTCCTAGTATGTAAAACACATAATATAGTTGTGTAATCCTTTATTTTAATGTCCTTTCCATATTGGATGTAGAGCCACGGGCG
This sequence comes from Engraulis encrasicolus, assembly GCF_034702125.1. Classification (NCBI taxonomy): domain Eukaryota; kingdom Metazoa; phylum Chordata; class Actinopteri; order Clupeiformes; family Engraulidae; genus Engraulis; species Engraulis encrasicolus. The sequence goes on from NC_085880.1 coordinate 5,754,705, forward strand.
GCTTTGAAATGGCCCTTCTCTCAATACATACCACATAGGGTCTGAATTTCTGGACCTGGAACAAAAACTGACCTGTGTGGAGATGAAGGACCACTTTTTTACCAAACATTTTGTTCAGGGGGCCATTTGTCTGAACGAAATTGGTGGCCTCACTCATGTTATAAGTTTTAGGCTGCAAATTCAGACATGGTTCGCTTTTTCACATACTGGTAAATTATTATTATGATTATTTTAGTGAAAGAACTAGTTTAGGTATGTTTAGCCAATAATTTCTAATAATGTTACACATATATCCTATATGCTAGCTTGTCTTGGAATTGTTGAGTAGCCTACATCTGTACTCAGATAAGGCAGAGAATCCTGGAAAGAGAACTTTGAAACGACACAAAGTACTGGATGAAGTTTGGTTGGAAATTTAATGGGGGGTGAGGATGGAAAAAATGTTCATGGTAACATGGAAGTGTACATGTTGAGGGATAATGGAAATGTGTGGATGTTTATTGTAAGATTGATACATATCAAGTATAAATGCAAAGACATTTGCATTGAAAGCATTGTACACAAAATCACTATTAAAAAAAAGGGTAAAATAGTAAAGGGTAGAAAAAGGGTATATCTGTAGAAATTTCCTTGCGGAAAACTTGAGCTCACACTTTGAGAATCACTACTGAGATTGAAGTAAAGTTACGTAATAGGTGCTTTCCAGGAGTATTGTAGATGAACATCCCCTTCATTAGAAAAGGTTAAGAGGAACTCACATTCTAGTAGTCCAAACAACACAGAGAAGTATTCCTCATTGGTTGGAAATGTCACATAGAGAAGTCATGTCACACAATGTCTCTAAATGTCGCATATAGATAGGCAGCATCCCAGTCCGTCCATTGACTTTCCTACCCTTGTGAGAATGTCTCACAAATGGTTTTTTTTTCAACACTAAAGATCACTTACAAATATTTCGCTTGAAAGAAAATAACAAGCGTTATTTCCAAGAACATGGACATGGATGTCCAGGATTCTGATGAAGACACTTTGTGGGAACGTTAGTCTAATGCACTATACATAAATAAGAGATAACTGAAAAGACATCTGCGTGTGGCACCAGATTTCTTCCCTTTTTACAAATTTTTTTGTCAAGCTTTCTGTCCATAATGTTTGTGGCAGTACTAGTTTGCCTGTAAAACTCATTATTGCACTTTTTGATTTCTCACCTGGTGCAGTCCCGTGTGGAAGGCCGTCCATCGATGGTGTCTGTGAAATTGACGCTCTCGTGCACTGGGAAGATTCCGCCGATGACAATGTCACCATCCTTGGTGGCCATGAGAGGGCTGGTGTAGCTTGAACACTCTAGAATGCCCCACATAAATGTGTTCAGTAAGCACAGATAGAACAGTCTACAGCCTGTAGCCATTCTCTTGGCTTCTCCTCACACACTCAATCACTGAGTGAACTCTAGTGCATCTGGTGTTATGCTACAATGCTGCTTTGTACTTCTCTGTTTCCATCTGCACTTTGTTTAGACCCTCCCACAATTTCCTGCTAACTGATCAAACTTGTTGGCTATCCTGTGACAGGTGAGAGGACTACCTACTTCCTTCTTCATTTGGTCCATTACAGGAGAAGGCTTGAGAAGCTTCTCAAAATTATCTTTTGTTTCTTTTTCCAGCTAACAGGCTGTTAGGTTTCATGTGTTAACAACGTAAAAAAAACGGAAGGCCTAACATCCCTTTGTTAACCTGTGGGCCTATACGTAATTACCATACCTCAAACCTCTCTCTCACTTGCTGTGAACTATACACGTGCACACGCACGCACGCACGCACGCACACACACACACACATACACACCTATCAGGAAATTCTCTGTGCCAAGTGAGGAGAAGCCAAGAGAATGGCTACAGGTTGAAGACTGTGCTACAGTACCTGCTACTGAGCTTACTGTCACAGTTATGTGGGTGGGTTTCCCAGCAGACTGCCATGTCTGCTGCTACAACTTGTGTCTAAGGAGATTGTGCCTAAGGTTTGGTGCGTATGAACGTTTCTGTGTGTGTCTGTGTATCTGTGTGTGTGTGTGTGTGTCTGTGTGTGTGTGTGCGTGCCTGTGTGTGTGTGTGTTTGTGTGTGTGTGTGTGTGCGTGCCTGTGTGTGTGTGTGTGTGTGTGTGTGTGTGTGTGTGTGTGTGTGTGTGTGTGTGTGTGTGTGTGTGTCTGTGTGTGTGCGTGCGTGCGTGCGTGTGTGTGTGTGTGTGTGTGCAGGGCTGGACTGGTCATTTTGCACACAGGGCAATTTCTTGCAGGGCCGACAGTCTCCAGGTGCGATAGGCCTGCTTTTTTGTTGTTGCTTGTGTTTTTTTTCTTAGGGACTGGCCCACAGTGTAGAGAGGTAGCCCACTGGTCCAGCTTCAATAGAGACAGTGGACTGTGTTAAGCAGACTGGAGTAGTCTAATATTAAAATGGCTTGTACAGTATGTGTCAGGGGCCAGTTTAAGTCAAAAAAAGGTCTGGGTGTTTATTTGGTAGCAGTCCAACTCTGCTTGTGTTTGCACAAGTGTGAGAGAAATTCTCTCCATGCAGTTGTGTGGGTGTATTCACGTGATAATATTCCATGTATTTGAATAGCAATTTTGTTATGACTGCAAGGGATGGATTGGAAAATTTGTGTCAAAACAAGTCAAGTCAAGCGTACTTCATTGTCCAAAATCTATGTAACAGGGTTAGCAAGTTTGAGATTGCGTTTGACCAAGCGGTCTCCAATGTGCTGTTATACTAAACATACATAGAAGACATTGACACAGTTATATAAACATACACACACACAATGTGCAGTAAAAACTAATACATAATTTACTTTCTCTGATACACTCACTCACAACACTAATCCAACCACACACACACACACACACACACACACACACACACACACACACACACACACACACACACACACACACACACACACACACACACACACACACACACACACACACACACACACACACACACACAAACAGGTTATGTCCTGTAGTATAGATGCAGTATATAAGGTGCGACGCGTAAAGTGTAGGAGGCATGGTGAAAGAAATGTGTGTGCTGCTGTGAGGGAATTGATATGCGTATGTGAACGTGTAACTGCAGGACTCTTGGGACACCGTCACACTACTGGAAATAGCTGCTTTGACACATATATGGACCTGTGCTTTGCTGAAAAATGTGTGAAATATCAATCCAATAGTTCATGTATTAACAGAAAGTGGCTGAAACATCCATGGTGGCCATGCTCATAGACTGTGTGTGAGATGACTTATAGGCAGTTTGCATATCTGGAGAAGGAAATGCCACTTGTACCCCTGAATAGGCTGTATGTAGACCAGTATAATTTTAGCATTTGTTTATCTTTAGCATTTGTTGAGGTGCTGTATTGTTTTTTTCAATAATTATTGGTCAAGTGTGTGTGCGTGTGTGCATGTAAATAGGGTGTCAAATATTGTGTATGAGTTCACTGAACACCTGGCTTACCTATTGAAACGTAATCACCCACCACCCAAGGCAGTGTTTGCATTGAGTGTGGTATGCCATACTGTAGGCCATAAACCATAGTAGTGGTGCATTTCCTTGTCCATTGCAGTGCAACAGCTGAACTGAAACATGTTATGTTAATATACAGAAAATACACAGCGTACATACATGAAAGCTACTTTGAGAAAACTAAAACAAAACATTGGCTATGCCGTATGAATTCTACTGGTGCAGGATTGTGTTTCCCAGGATTATATAGCCAGTTTGCATCACAAACAGCAGTAACTGCGCTAGCAACAGCATGTTTTGTACACAGGGTATCACTGAAACATACTGGCATTGAAGAGAGAGAGACAGAAAGAGAGATAGAGAGAGTGTGTGTTTGTTTGTGTGTGTGTGTGTGTGTGTGTGTGTGTGTGTGTGTGTGAGTGAGAGAGAGAGAGAGAGAGAGAGAGAGAGAGAGAGAGAGAGAGAGAGAGAGAGAGAGAGAGAGAGAGAGAGAGAGAGAGAGAGAGAGAGAGATTAGGGCACCTAAGGCACACAAAAGGCTTCCCAAAGATGAATAACAGGACAGGGCCTGTGTGTGCTTTTAGGTCTCAAAAGTGGTCACAGTTTTCACAGCATTCTTTAGTTGTGGGCCTATTTTTATTGTGGGCCAATAGGAGTCAATGGAAGCACCCTACAAGTATAGGGACACACACACACACACACACACACACACACACACACACACACACACACACACACACACACACACACACACACACACGCACGCACACACACACACACAGTTACACACAAACACAAACACACACACAGCACTCCTCCATCTGGTGGTGTAGATTGGTGTAGACAGTGCTGATTATGTTTTAGTCATTCCTTAAATTCAAAGAGTCATTTCTGCTAATTTGTACCTCATTTGCGCCTAATGATCATATCCTAATGATGCTAATATTGTGGCTATGATCAGGTCTCACTATACCCCAGGTGTGGGAGAAGACTTGCCTGCTTACTCTGTTAACTAGGGAGAAGGCCTAGCCAGGCCCCTGACAGTTTTTACCAGCTACGGGACTCTGAAAGGCCCACAGACCCAAAAGATACGATGCAATCCCAGTTCTGGGACCCCACTCTCTCTGGGCCCGGAACAACTGACCTCTTTGTACACCCACTGTTGGCTTCCCTGGGACTAGCATGAAAGGCAGCATGTAGACCTATTGGCCTATATGAACTTTGGTGACAGTAAAAGCAGACCACCCACGTGCTGTTGGTTATGCAAAAATGTCTATGGTATTAAATTTCCGTTGCCATAAACAAATCATCTCTACTTTATTGCACTCGGAGGAGACCAGGTGTTAGGTCTCCAGAAAAACAGTAGGCCTTATAATAATGATATTGAGCGGGAATATCCGAGGTTACCAAGGAAAATGTATGAATATATAATTTAGAGCATTGTTGTAATGAAGATTCAATAGGCTCATCCATGACAAATACTTTTTTTCATAATAGTTTTATGAAGGCTAACTGTGTTTCTTCTACGCTCCTATTATACAGTATGATGCCAACACAATGTTAGGACCCTTATGTTTCATTTCCCACTCAGGATTCTCATCTCTGTTTTCCTTTGCTGTCTATTTGCACACAGGCCACATGTTATTGTTCCATAGCAGTGTGTTCTAACAGTGGCGTCTCATATAGCAAATGAAGGCAAAAATGCTGTGACAGTCCGTGTGTGTGTGTGTGTGTTTGTGTGTGTGTGTGTGTGTGTGTTTGTGTGGACTGCCGTAAATACATAAACGCTGCTGTTGAGAGTGTATGACCGTGCTCAGGAGGGCGGAATAATCAGGTGTTGAATGCTTCACTGGCTACCAGCAACAAGCACACATGATGGCTGGCTGCCTGGCTGGCTGGCGCTGGGTATCTTTTGCTGTTCACTTGCTGCCACTCTCAAGGTTTGACTGTGTTTATCCCTCTTTTTCTCAGTTTTCTTCTTCTATTTTATTTCTCTCTCTCTCTCTTTCTCTTTCTCTCTCTCTCTCTCTCTCTCTCTCTCTCTCTCTCTCTCTCTCTCTCTCTCTCTCTCGTGATGTCATTGATGTTGGAGTTGCTGTTGCAGGCCTGTGTGAAGCCTCGCCCATCTCGTGCTGATTTGTGTGATGTGGCCACAGGCAATGCAAATGCAGTCAACACCCCATCACACACACACACACACACACATACACACACAAACACACGTGTGCGCGCATGCCTGCATACCGACTGCATGTTAAGTCGTGCTCTACGACATCACAGAAAAGCATTTTTGTCACATGACCAGAAATTGCCCACAGCGAATTTCTGTTGCTAAACACAATAATGCTGAGCTGTGCACTGGCAAAAACCATACCTAACCCTAACGTGTCAGTGAAGCAACATTTCTGCAGGTTTACTTTTGCCAAGAACAGTGAAACAAGCAAGGAAAATGGCAAAGTTGTGTCCAAACCAAAACCGATTAATCAAAACCAAAACTGCACACTCTGTTCCCAAAGGTTTGTAAATTAGTGATGTGTCGGTCGCGAACGAAACAGCTCTAAGAACCAGCTCTTTGAAGTGAACGAGAGGAGCCGGCTCCGCAATGGGAGCCGTTTTTGTTTTTTTTGTTGGTTTTGTCCTTCTCTCCCCCTCCCTCTCATTGTGTGTATCCTCTGAAAGTGCCAGTGGTTACAGAGCAGGTGTTACAGACATTCACAGCGATCAGAAATACACATGTATTAAAAACTTTTTAATTTACTTTGTATTTGGGTATATTTGGTCATTATTTAACAACTGATTATAGTAAAAGCGTTATTCATTAAGGCTTTTACACAGCACATCACTGCCCAAAGTGCTTCACAATGTCAATAATGAAACAAAAAGTTGGAAAATAAAATTAAAACTATTAATTTATTAATAATGTAGACATATATATAGGGAGCCGCTTGGGAGCCGAAAGAGCCGGCTCTCCATAGTGAGAAGAGCCAATAGAGCCGCATCCCATCACTATTGTAAATCTACTTCCTCTACCCCTTCGAAATTTGTGGGCATCAATTTTGGCATTTGTGCATAATTGCCTGTCATGATGTCACTTGACCTTTTCGAATGAATATTATGTCCGTGTATAGGCTTGTCTGTGGAAATGCCATTGCTTACGAAATTAAATAAAAATGTAATATTGCAAAATCGATAGTGTCACGTTTTCCCTTTTTTACGTTCTTGTATGATGATGGTGTTTCATAGCCTGACGAGTGGAAAGAAGTATTAAAGTCTGGCTTCTTGCCAGGCTAGGTGTTTCATGCCTCCTTTCTTATTTTTTCCAAGGCATTTACTTCACATTTCCAAAGGTAGTCCTTCCATTTAGCCATATGATGCACATTCATGTCTAACCTTAGAGAGTGGATGCTACCTTAGAGTAGAGTCAGCATGGGTCTGTTTGCAATTTAATGGTTGACAGCACAGATGGGGAACTGCTATATGCATCAGGGTCTTTGTAAACGAGTGGCATCTCTCTCTCTCTCTCTCTCTCCCTCTCCCTCTCTCTCTCTCTCTCTCTCTCTACCTCCGTCAGCCTGCACCTCCACCACCAGTATCACCCTTTCTCTCTCTGAGTCAGCCCTCTTCCCTCAATTCTCTGTCTTATGAAAGAGTACCGAGATCTGAACCTGTTACCATTTTCTGCCCCTTCACTTACATGTACGCACTTGTACATGTACTTGTGGCAGACATGAGCTGGCTTTTATCGGATTGGACAGAGACATTTCAGAGTGTAATTCATGTCAAGGTCTGCTCTCATACCTGCCATACCATTTTCCTCCCTTCTCTTCCACTCTTTTATGGGAAGTCTGCAATACAGTTTTTCCTCTTGGTTCCCTGTGGTTTTATTTGTAGCCCCAGAACCTAATAGGCAGCCTGCAATCTAAATGAGCTCTAATTTAGGTAATCCATTAAGCTGCGTGGAAATTTGAGCAGTGTACGGTATGACATTAGCTTGTGAGGAGGAAGTAATTACATAGACTTGTGCAATGTGCACTATGGGAGGCTTATGTTGAATGTGATTGTTGCCATCGTGCAAGGGAATATAAGAACAAATCTTTTGAACATCTTTCTTTCTTTCTTTCTTTCTCTCTCTCTCTCTCTCTCTCTCTCTCTCTCTCTCTCTCTCTCTCACACACACACACACACACACACACATCTCAGTTAAGGACATGGTAATGAATTGCTGGAATTCTCGAGCCAGGTCCAGCTATGGCTTCTGCACCTGCATCGCTTTCCTATATTGCTTCCAACCTTTTCCATGAACTTTGTCGCGATACAGCTTTCTCCAAATCTACCTCTTCTTACTTCATTAATTTTACACAATACAGCTGTTTTTCCATCACGTGTCGCACGTCTCTTCTTGAAGTGCATCATGTTACAGTAAAGCGAATCTTCTTTGTGATGGAAAAAGCACCATTGTTCCATCTACCCATCACATACGTGTACTCCCTCTAATGTTGGGTGGGCAGCTCAAAGCTGCCAACTGGATCTATCTGGTCCGCCCATCCAAAATGAGAGGGAAGCGTATGGAGGGGAAGAGCTAATTTGAATAGCAGCTGTTAGCATAGCAATATCAACACTCAATTACAGTATTCAGTTACAGTGCATTCAAAAATTACACACAGGTGATTTTGTTTTCATTTTATTAACAAATGCAGTAGTTGTTATAGGCCTACGGGTAATTTCCTCAGTTCCACCATTAGTGACTTCCACCATACGAACCTTTGCCAGGACAGGGACAACATCACAAAAATGCTAGCTATGGTTCAGGGATATACAGTATTCCAAATGGGTAAAAAACAATATGGATAAATGATAGCCTGATAAACCAGCCTAAATGTGAGACCGGAGTAATTTAGTCTGGCCCCGATGAACTATACCTCCGAATTTGTTGATGAGAACAACCTGTTGTTTTTTTTAAACCGTGCCGGCGCTCTGACCAATTGGCGATCTTTGCCGTTGATGTGCTTTCCCAACGGTGTTATGAGATTCGTTGTCACTCCCTCAAAACCCCGCCCGCTTTGATTCAAAACAAATCTCTGCGTTGTGATTGGGTTTGCCAGACTCAGGGCACAGTGTTCAAAACGTTCTCAGATCCGAGGCCACACCCACTCGCAGCTGAAAAAATTCGGGTTAGATAAATGAATCTCTAGGGACAAACATTCACCAGCTTATCCTGGTGAGGACCTCTACATCTGTTTTTCATCAACAAATCGAACATGTTGTGATTGGATGGGGCTTTGAACCAATCACAAACACTTCTGCCTTCAGGACATCTTTTGGTAAGCAAAAGTCCCACCTGCCACACACCACACACATAGAAACTGTAGGCAGCCTATAGATGCAAATACACAAATCAAAGAAAATGGAATCTTGTACAAGAACCACAACTAGCTGGTGTGGCCAGGAGTGGCACTGCAGCTATGTTATCACAGCCAAGTAAATAATGACTGGGTGCCAATGGGGCTGTACCCTTCTCATAGAACTATCTGCCCGTGTGATTTTTTCCCTGGAAACAATGGAGTCGCGTTCGATAGATATGAGTAAGTGCAAGCATTTGCCGACACGTTTGCATCTTGTCAAGTGTTACATTCGTGAAAATGACCCTTATTTCAACTATAGCAATGACATAACACGTGACAATCGACTTTACGGCACTACGCCATTTGTTTTGTAGTTTTAAGTCTGACTTCAGATGTCGATGTGTTTAAAGTTATGTTAGGATTGTTGCGGACACCTGTTATTTATTGCATTTAAGGTGGTGGAAAAGCGGCATGTGTACATGGGGTAAAGGAAATGACTGCGCTCATCCTTAAGAATTTGGGCACCTTCAATTAACATGTTGGACGGCGGTGGGGGGTTTTGAGGTGTGTGACCGTAGATGTCTCTGCTAGGATCAGTCAGAGTACGTCTCTCGTCAGCTCTGGTCGTGAATAGTCGCAAAGATTCCTCAGCCAGCAGGTATTAGCCGAATGCTAGCGTGTTGCAGGACAAAACTAACACGTCTTTGGGAGAACAAAGCCATGTCAGGAACATTTAACTTCACTTCTAATACAACGTTCATGATAAGGTACAGAATGTGCACACATCTTTACAAACCAGAGAACAGAACCGTCACAAATCCCTGCTGAGCCATTTAGCCCAATAGGCTCCCATTCATCTTTTACTTGGCTGCGTTCGCCAACGGGGCTATAATGGGAGCCAATGAGAGACGCCTATCTCATAGCTTAGACAATTTCTGCACAAATGCAATATGTGGGGACACTTGCTCAAAGTCAATAAAGGGACTGAGTGATCATGTGTAGAAAACTATAAGCTCTGTAAACAGCTCATGCAAATAACTTGAATAGTTCCTCCAGTCTGGGTTCTGATGAATGCACTAAAACACACAAAAAAAAATGCTTGCCCTTGGTTTTTCCGCTGACAATTACATATGGTTTGCTGACGGCGGAAGCAGAAGCCAGACACTTTGGGCTGTGTCTCGTTTATGCATGTTTTTTTTGTTTTGTTTTTGTTTATTTGCATTTGTGTTGTTTCTGCTCTGTTGGACTTCAGAGAAAAAAGTTTTATGCCGATGCCTGGAACTGATATTTGGCATAATGAGGCAAGGCAAAGTGGGGGGAGTTGGAAATCTTTGCTTGTCACAAATAATTGAATTCTAGCCAGCAGCAGGGGCCCAGACGCGCCTTTCATTGTGGTTGTAATACGCAGGTAACATTACTGTATGACTGCCATCCAGACTGACTTATATTGCGTGTGTGTGTGTGTGTGTGTGTGTGTGTGTGTGTGTGTGTGTGTGTGTGTGTGTGTGTGTGTGTGTGTGTGTGTGTGTGTGTGTGTGTGTGTGTGTGTGTGTGTGTGTGTGTGTGTGTGTGTGTGTGTGTGTGTGTCTGTTGTACAAAACACAGCCAACAATTGCAGTGGCTCCTCCACAAGAGGCTGTTTAAGGCCCACAGCTGTTGGGGAAACTCTTGATTAGGCTCTTGCCTTTTTAAAATGTGTGTCCTTTGTGCAATGTGGTGTAGTGTAGTGCACATTGTCTGTCTTTCTATGGCAAAGGTGCTGACTGCTCTCACAGTGTTGCAGTTACTGGCTACCCAATTATGATCAGTAGTGGAGAGAGAGAGAGAGGGAGAGAGAGATAGAGAGAGAGAGAGAGAGAGAGAGAGAGAGAGAGAGAGAGAGAGAGAGAGAGAGAGAGAGAGAGAGAGAGAGAGAGAGAGACTTTCTCTCATTACCATACGCTCTATGACTACAGCAACATGCTTCTCATCTTCATTAGTACTTTAGCAAGACAGCGCCATCAAAGGGTTCAGTGAGTTTGTGGCAAAAGTCTGACTGTAATGATCATCCACATTGCTACTCCTTTACGACCCGATTTACAAAAAAAAAAAAAAAACTGATTATGCTCATAACACTTTCACTGACCCCACAGAAACTGAGGAAACCATGTTTGTTTGTTTGTTTTATGGTAATGTTATGTTTACATGGTGTGGGTGTTAAAGAAATAGCGTAGAAATTCTATAAGTGCTTTCCAAATCAACAGCATGTAACAATAAGCTTCACAGACAATGCGGCTTAAAGCTACTTTCTAGGAGGTGGACTCATATCCTACAGGTATGTTTTCCCAAAAATGTTCTACAAGTAGTCAGGGCTGAACTGGGGGAGAAATAGGGCCCGGCACTTCTGGGTTAAAGGGGCCTCTAATAATTAGTGGCACAGAACTGACTTGGAACACAACTTTTTTGTTTTGTACATTTCTGAAAATAGGGGCCCACGAGGATGTGGGGCCCACAAGGATGTGGGGCCCACCGGGAAATGCCAGCCATGCCAGAAGGCCAGTTCATGCACTGCAAGTAATGCAGGGTACAGTACCTGTACAGTATATGAGGTCCGTGGGCTTTGTTACGTGTCAGGAACCATGTGTCCGAAGCTCCTAATCCAGGATGGGTCTCCTGTCCAGTTTCAATCCACTGCACGCAGTTAACCATTCCCTCAAATATACAGTACAGCCCATGGGCAGACTCACATGTTGCTGCCGGAGACAGGATTGACAGATTTCCACACACACAGGGAAGCCGACAAGGGGGGGGCAAAGGGGTCAGCTATCCCGGGCCCAGGGAGATGGGGGGGGGGCATATTTGTGTTGTCATTGCATTGACTGTATTGGGCTGGGGGCCCTTTCAGATGATTTCGTCCTGGGCCCAGTCGAAGCTGTC